>NC_140005.1:42480757-42547964 GCF_964263955.1 Coregonus lavaretus | reverse complement strand
GAGAAAGAGGATGAGGAGAGAATAGAGGGAGGGGGGATGATAAAGGACTAGTGGGTCTTTGTGAAAAGGCTTGATTATTGGCTGTCCTAGGGGGGCTTTTGTCTAGGTCCCAGGGGAGAAAGGTTTAACACCACTTAGCCTCAGGGAAGACGAGAGCGGCGGTGGCACAGTGTGTGTGTGTTAGGGAGGGGTTGATGGGGGTTTGAGGGATGATGATGGGGTCCCCTGCTGTTTTCTAAAATCACTGCGCTCTCTCGCTCACCCCCCTTCCTCTCTCTCTCTCTTTCTCCCTTCCCCCCCACACACAGAAATACTCAAATGTTTGCATGTAGGGGTGCCAGGAATTATGGAGCCTGAGGGTAAGACTAGCCTTTTGAAGAATGTTTGCTGAGAAAATTGTATGTTAGAGAGTAGTAGAGATCTCCCCTACCAATCCCTTTCAATGTACACTAGCAGTGGTCAGACATATGTGTGTTGTTTATGATAGTTATGGACACTGCATTATCCAACCCATTTTCTGCATGTCAAGATGTCACTGCTGCCTCAGCACAATATAGCTCAACACACACACACACACACACACACACACACACACACACACACGCACACACACACTTTTATTTTGTGTCTGTATTAAACCCCTACTGTACAGTAGACTGATGCTCATACTAGCTGAGAGGAAGCAGACATGGAGGGAGGGAGAGGGAAGGAGACGTCCCCTAACTTTGAGGGTCCTATTTTTAGCCCTTTGGTCTCAGAGGGTGAAGCACTGGAGCTCTCCACTGTCCACAGGGCTCAGTGGTGGGTGACACTCACTGCTGCAGCTGCAGGTCCCAGCTGCCTACCAATTTACTGGTAGAGAGGGAGGGGGGGGGGGGGGGGTAGAAAGAGAGAGCGAAAGAGGGGTTGAGAGAGAGACAGATATATAGAGATAGAGGAGAGAGAGAGAGAAATAGAGAGCGAGAGAGAGAACTTAATAACCAATGTTTCACTACAAGAGATAAGTAGCTATATGATAACAAACAGACCAACAAATATGACAAATCACACAAATATGTTCCTATAGAGTGTACTGTACCATATAAATCCATTAAACCCTAGAGTCAATGTCCACGCACCACGGTCATGTAATTAGCAAAAACAAAATCCATCTGTTTAAGCTAGAGATTTTTTTTGCATGTCGGCTTTCCGTATCTGCCACAAAGTCAAAATTGCCTATAGGATATCGTAAAAATGTATGAAAATAAATGTGCTTTTTGGTCTTTATTTAAAATTAGGGTTAGGCATAATGTTATCAGTGTGGTTAGGGTTAGGCATAATGTTATCATTGTGGTTAAGGTTAGGGTTAGGCATAATGTTATCAGTGTGGTTAAGGTTAGGGTTAGGTTTAAAATAAGATTTTAAGAAGAGACATTTTAGAAATAGACAGGGTTTAAGACTTTGTGACTGTGTTAACTAGTGACGACCGTGGCAGCGCTACAGCGGGTATTTGTCAGAGCAGGAGACAACCCGACAATCGATCTTCTCACGAAAACGTCTGCAGAGTCTGAATGGTTTGTCTAGAAACTAAAATGACTATGGAAAGCTGAGAATCTCACAAACACGATGGTGTTCTCTGCTTTCACAGGAGCTTCACGGCACTCGTCTGAACAACTTCTGTCTGTAGCGTTCGAATGGTTTGGGCTACAAACTAATATGACCCCACCATGCCCACAAGCCTCACAAGACTTGTTTGAAAGTAACCCAGTACTGGGCCAAAAAATGAATGGAAGTGAATAGGGCATTTCCACGTCAAAGGTGTACGGGTCATTCCACGATAACAAATGTATAGATAATACTGAACTGCTTTATTATTTCTCTCAGATATAAGACAGTCACTTCAAAACATACTTATTCCCCCCAAAGGCTTAGGTGTAATATTAGGTTATCCTAATAATAGGTTATCCAATTTTTTTTCTTGAGCGGATGGTCAGGGGGCCTGAACATAATTACATTTGTAGACTGCAAATTGACCGCAAGAAGCCGAAACAGATATAATATTTGACTAAAACATAATAATTTCAAACCTTGCTTACACAACATACAGTGGGGAGAACAAGTATTTGATACACTGCCGATTTTGCAGGTTTTCCTACTTACAAAGCATGTAGAGGTCTGTAATTTTTATCACAGGTACACTTCAACTGTGAGAGACGGAATGTAAAACAAAAATCCAGAAAATCACATTGTATGATTTTTAAGAAAATAATTTGCATTTTATTGCATGACGTAAGTATTTGATACATCAGAAAAGCAGAACTTAATATTTGGTACAGAAACCTTTGTTTGCAATTACAGAGATCATACGTTTCCTGTAGGTCTTGACCAGGTTTGCACACACTGGAGCAGGGATTTTGGCCCACTCCTCCATACAGACCTTCTCCAGATCCTTCAGGTTTCGGGGCTGTCGCTGGGCAATACGGACTTTCAGCTCCCTCCGAAGATTTTCTATTGGGTTCAGGTCTGGAGACTGGCTAGGCCACTCCAGGACCTTGAGATGCTTCTTACGGAGCCACTCCTTAGTTGCCCTGGCTGTGTGTTTCGGATCGTTGTCATGCTGGAAGACCCAGCCACGACCCATCTTCAATGCTCTTACTGAGGGAAGGAGGTTGTTGGCCAAGATCTCGCGATACATGGCCCCATCCATCTTCCCCTCAATACGGTGCAGTCGTCCTGTCCCCTTTGCAGAAAAGCATCCTCAAAGAATGATGTTTCCACCTCCATGCTTCACGGTTGGGATGGTGTTCTTGGGGTTGTACTCATCCTTCTTCTTCCTCCAAACACGGCGAGTGGAGTTTAGACCAAAAAGCTCTATTTTTGTCTCATCAGACCACATGACCTTCTCCCATTCCTCCTCTGGATCATCCAGATGGTCATTGGCAAACTTCAGACGGGCCTGGACATGCGCTGGCTTGAGCAGGGGGACCTTGCGTGCGCTGCAGGATTTGAATCCATGACGGCGTAGTGTGTTACTAATGGTTTTCTTTGAGACTGTGGTCCCAGCTCTCTTCAGGTCATTTACCAGGTCCTGCCGTGTAGTTCTGGGCTGATCCCTCACCTTCCTCATGATCATTGATGCCCCACGAGGTGAGATCTTGCATGGAGCCCCAGACCGAGGGTGATTGACCGTCATCTTGAACTTTCTTCTATTTTCTAATAATTGCGCCAACAGTTGTTGCCTTCTCACCAAGCTGCTTGCCTATTGTCCTGTAGCCCATCCCAGCCTTGTGCAGGTCTACAATTGTATCCCTGATGTCCTTACACAGCTCTCTGGTCTTGGCCATTGTGGAGAGGTTGGAGTCTGTTTGATTGAATGTGTGGACAGGTGTCTTTTATACAGGTAACGAGTTCAACAGGTGCAGTTAATACAGGTAATGAGTGGAGAACAGGAGGGCTTCTTAAAGAAAAACGAACAGGTCTGTGAGAGCCGGAATTCTTACTGGTTGGTAGGTGATCAAATACTTATGTCATGCAATAAAATGCAAATTAATTACTTAAAAATCATACAATGTGATTTTCTGGATTTTTGTTTTAGATTCCATCTCTCACAGTTGAAGTGTACCTATGATACAAATTACAGACCTCTACATGCTTTGTAAGTAGGAAAACCTGCAAAATCGGCAGTGTATCAAATACTTGTTCTCCCCACTGTATATCTCTCTATTATGCATGGGAATAGTTTGGAACAGAATTCCCAAATTAAAATCACTTAGAGCTGATTTGCTGGTGTTTTTACAGTACTTTATGTGCAACAGATTAGAAAACTTGGGGGGCCAAATAACATCACCCGGGGGCCAAATTCCCATTGGCCGCCAGTTGGGGAACCCTGCTTTATAGTTTTATCTGTTCTATCGCACCATTACTTTCATCTTATTGCATCCTGAGTACTCTCCCAGTGTTGTGTTTAAGAAAGGAGGTTTTAAAAATGCCAGAACACTCCCACACACAGACACCATTAGGCCCAACATTTGTTGATTATTACGTTTCTAGGGACGTGGATGGGTAATATAGGGAGGTTAGAGATAAATGCACAGTGTGTGACTGTCTTAGATGCTGGCTGGATTGAGTGCATCATGCAAGGTACAGTGTATGCACTTTAAATGCCAAGTGGATTATCAGAGCACACACACACACACACTCGCACACACACAGACAGACACATGCTATGTGTAGGTCTGGATTCAGTTTGAAAGTCCTATTAATTCGTATTGAAACAAAATCAATCCCTTTTATATTTTATAGCAACTTTTTAGATTAGGGCTACCTATTTATTTAAGCCACAGATTCAATTTTTTAGGACATTAGATTAGGGCTACCTATTTATTTAAGCTTTCAGTGTTCGTGGAAGGGAGTTGTACAATGTACATCATAGATAGACCAAATCTCAACTCCAATCACACTACATACACACTTTCAGACACTCTTCCCCAGTAATCTTTTAAACAGACATTCATGGTATGAAAGTATCCCATGTGATTATTTAGACACGTTCCTTAGACTCTACCCTGCCAGAGTGTGTTTTTCACAGCCACATAACATTCTATCCTAT
The DNA here is from genome assembly GCF_964263955.1 of Coregonus lavaretus. NCBI lineage: Eukaryota > Metazoa > Chordata > Actinopteri > Salmoniformes > Salmonidae > Coregonus > Coregonus lavaretus. The sequence goes on along the minus strand of NC_140005.1, from coordinate 42,543,376 downwards.
TTATCCAATACAACCAATGGATTAGTGCTGTGGCCCGTAGATAAGCTAACTACGCTAACTCAGCGTTGACATTAAGCCTATGAGCCTTCAGGGATGTGTCAGGTGACAGGTAAATAGCCAATGACCTTTCTCCTCATACTTTAATAGAGCTAATTGTAATATTTCAACATTTAGGGGAGAGTGGGGTTAGTTGAGCCATTTCTAACATTCAGCATCACTATGTCAAGGGAAATATAGTATTCTTTCTAACAAAGATATCTACATATATTTCAGGATGTTGTGTATCCCTGGAAATAATCAGAATGCATGTAAACATAACAGTTTTGAAAATATATCTTGTCCCAAAAAAGTGCTCTCTTGGCACTACTTACCCTGGTATGGGGTAAGTTGAGCATAAGGACATGGTAAGTTGAGCCGCCTTGGGGACAGTGGAAGATGGTGTCCTGTGACAGTGGAAGATGGTGCTGGTATGTCAAAGTTTAATTCATGGAATGGGGTGTGGTATATTGTATACCTTTAATGTATACCTACATTCAGATATACACTGAGTGTACAAAACATTAGGAACACCTTTCTAATATTCAGTTGCACCCCCTTTTGCCCTCAGAATAGCCTCAATTTGTTGTGGCATGGACTCTACAAGGTGTCAAAAGCGTTCCACAGGGATGCTGGTGCATGTTCACTCCAATTCTTCCCACAGTTGTTTCAAGTTGTCCGGATGTCCTTTGGGTGGTGGACCATTCTTGATACACACGGGAAACTGTTGAGCTTGAAAAACCCAGCAGCTTTGCAGATCTTGACACACTCAAACCAGTGCACCTGGCACCTACTATCATACCCTGTTCAAAGGCACTTAAATATTTTGTCTTGCCCATTCACCCTCTGAATGGCACACATACACAATCCATGTCTCAATTGTCTCAAGGCTTAAAAATCCTTCTTTAACCTGTCTACTCCCCTTCATCTACACTAATTGAAGTGGATTTACGTGACATCAACAAAGGATCATAGTTTTCCGTCTATGTCATGGAAAGAACAGGTGTGCCTAATGTTTTGTACCCTCTGTGTAGATCTCTCTGTTCAATATCACTTACCCTTCCATTTCTTGACCAGTTGTCTGGGACAGGGATGTTGTTTTGATGGGCCAATTCGTAGGCAAGTTCTCTACATTTGAAGCTACTAAGTCCATGAAACTGGTCTGCGAGATTCTTGATATGTTTAGCAAGCTCAGACTCCATGTCATCAGATAAGACCTTATCTATCATAGCCTCTCTTTCGCAAAAGTACATGTCCGTTAACTTATTTGTCAATGTACCTCTACACTGTCATTCAGTAAATTGTTTCATCTCTTGCTGCTGCTCAAATGGACTTCTTCCCTTCTCTCAGACCCCAACTGATGTATAAAGCAATCTTAAAACTACTTTGGTTTAGATACAAGCGTCATGAAACCTATAACACAACAAATTAATTTACTTAGTCAAAATCCGTTTTTTGGACCTAAATTGCTGTCCATGTGTTTTCTTCCTTCACAGACTCCATGAAATGATGACTGCTTCATAAATATTTGGTCATAATTATTTTTAATTTTTTCCTAGAAACAAGGGGTGGCTCAACTAACCCTTTGGCTGAACTTACCCTACTCTCCCCTACCCCTGTCACTTCCTGGTCTTGTCACGCTGAAATGTGTCCCCCCTGACACCAAGTCGTATTAATGACAAATATTCAGAATGTCCCGTCTGTAAATTAGTTTAACATTTAGATGAAGCTGGCCTGGTGTGATGATGATCTCCTGTCAGAATGTAATTGTATCTTTTCACATATAAAAGGGACGGGAGGGTAGTTGCACAGGCTGGCTCGGAAGGAATGACATCTCTGTCTGTCCTTAGATGCTGATGTCTGATACTTGTTGTTGTTTAAAGTAATATCATTCTGGTATTTTCAAGTTTTACTGTGTTTTGTAAAAATATATGAAAATATTGTCAAAATATACAAAATATATGAAAGTCTGTCTCAAGTGGAGGAAAGCATATTTAAGTACTCTCTCTAAAATTCAAATTCAAGGCTCTTTATTGCTGCATTTATCCTTGCTCTCCATCAAGCCCAGAAGACGCATGCACATACGTACAAATGCATGCACGCACACACAAACACACATACGCACACACACACACACGCACGCACATTCACACACACACATACACACACACGGAAAAGCTTGTCATACGTAAATGACGTCCTTGAAGCTAGCCTGCTGATGCTGCAGATATTGTCAAGTCCTCTTATAAAGATCAGCAACAAAATCCCATCTTTTTTGTTGTTGTTGCCAAGCCATTTCCTTCATACTCTACCCGATTTTTGTAGACAATTCAGTTTTTTGAAGCCATTTCGATCTCATATTGGCATATATGTGAGATGGATATTTAGTGTCAATCACCATCATCTTTGTCATGTTGTCATGTTGGTATCAAGTCAGACTATTACCTTCTCAGGCAATGGCATTGACATGCCTCAGAAACCTAGATAATACACCTCTCCAAACTGATTGTTAATTTCCCTTAATCATTTCCTGCTTGTTTCTACCATCCATAGGCCTGTTGTATGCTAGGTAGGTTACCTCAACACGCAGGAAGCAAATGTGAAAATGGTGGAGGTAGATTCTAGAAACAGTCAGTCCGCTGTCTGTTTGGGTGCTCGGCTCGGATGGAACGTATCACGAGAGCTTGGCCTCGCTTTATTAAATGCCTGTCTTATCCGCTTCAAGTGGGAAATTATGGGCTGTCCTACCACAACTACCCCCACTCCCTCCACCCCTCTCCCCCTTCTCCTGTCCTCTCCCCTTTCTCAACCAACCATTGTTGCTTTCCCCGGTCACCAAGGCAACGGCTGCTCAGCTGAGAAATGGCAGTGGTGCGTCGGCAGTGGCTGCGTTGGCAGTGGCTGTAGCGACGGCGGAGGGAGCGGAGGCATCGGCTGGCCCTTCATTAGGTATCTACACAGGCACTGACAGCAGAGATAATGGCCAATAACCCTGTATTATGTTGGGGAGTAAATGAAAAGTCTCCGGGGACTCAGGGCCTGTCATGCTTCTTCAGTTCCGGGAGTTATGCCTACGCCGCCGCTCCAGACAGAAGGCACCAGGCGCGGGGAGATTTCACTGTGCCGCACCCCCCCCCCTCCCTCTCCCTCTCTCTTCTCTCTAACTCTCTCTCTCTCTCTCTCTCTCTCTCTCTCTCTCTCTCTCTCTCTCTCTCTCTCTCTCCGAGCCTAGGGGTAAATGGTCTGGTTGGTAATCAGGAATGTGAGGAAACCATTTTAGTTTGTGGATGTTGTTATTCTTTTGACAAATAAAATAGGTATGGAAATATTGATATTGAGATAAAGGCACTGATTCACAGTTGCCATTTATTTGTTGTCAAAGCTATGAAATAAAGGCCTATTGGTTAATGGCCTTAAAGACTATGAAATAGGACGAATCAAATTCAAACCACAAAATGAATGTATTTGTTCTAATGCACTGTAGAACCAAAATGTACACTGTAGACTGTGTGAAATGCATTCTGACGAAAACCTATGCATTTTACATTCATTAGTCAGTCTAAACTGAAGAAATGATGTTTTTGAAAGTACGTGTTCGATGTCCTATTGTGTGGCTGTCCAATTCCTCCTACCATGGATTACTGTATGTGCTGTTGTTTAGTGTGTGATTTCTCTATGTGCTATTAGCATGCCCTTGTACGGGTGTCATAGTCAATTACACAGCGCTGCTGTTCGTCATGTTATTAGGACAGGCTGTACTAAGCTCATCTCTCTGTACCCTGATGCGTCTCTCTAAGGGTGATATTAAACGATATTAAACATGACTGAAGGGGGTTATGATAGCTCTGGCGGTGGATATTCTCTTTGCTACCTGCACACTCGATGGATGGAGTCAAAATGGCGACAGGAAATTCCCCACACCCCTTCCAATGAGGATATGTGCTCCTTCCCTCCTCCTCCCCTACACTCTTCGTTCTCTTCATCGTCCCTCTTTCCTCCCTCACTCCATTCCGCATAGTCGTTTGGTTCCGACAACGGGACACTCCATTGGTCAAGCCTGGTAACAAATGATAATCTGTTTGAGCGCCGAATTACTGATGGTTATCTCTCTTCGCCTCATTGGACGATTCTGCTCTCATCCATCTTGGCTCGCTCTCATCCTCTCATTCTCTCAAAACCCTTCTCTCCTCTCCTCTCCTCTCCTCTCATCCTCTCCTCCCTCTATCCGCCAAAATGACTTTATTTTCGCTGTATCTGAGAAATGGATGAGGAGAAGAGGCGCATCGTCCTCTTTTTGCTCTCCTTTGATGCTGTGTCTTGTTTCTTTTCTCTCTCTTTTCTCTCGTTCTCTCTATTTTTGAGGCGATTATATGGCCATTAGAGGAAATGACTGTGGCGCAGGGTGGAGCAGGGTGGCCCTCTCCTCTCACACAGACAGACATGTCACAATACCACCTCAGTTTCAACGAGAGAGAGAGAGAGAGAGAGAGAGAGAGAGAGAGAGAGAGAGAGAGAGAGAGAGAGAGAGAGAGAGAGAGAGAGAGAGAGAGAGAGAGAGAGAGAGAGAGAGAGAGAGAGAGAGAGAGAGAGAGAGAGAGAGAGAGAGAGAGAGAGAGAGAAAAATATTTCCTGCTATAATTTTTGGTTGTTGTTTTTTTCATGAAAATTTGCAAATAATAAGTATATTAGGATCAAATTCACAAAATACTGTAGGCCTATATATTGGCATATTTTGAAAATAGAGAGCAAGAAGAATTGCACTGAGTACTGAGGCCCAAAAACCCTTTTATCAAATGCAAATTATTTGCTACTAGTCGGGCTAGATATGTGCTTCACCTCAGTTTGTAATTGGTATAATTGCTGTAACATCTAGCCATGATTGTTCCCACCTGAGCTCTGGTGAAAGGTGATCATGTTTTAATATCGAGCTCATTCTACCATGTAATCACTCCTTTGTGTGGGATATAATCTCCTCCCACAAGCAAAAGAAGCATCTGTACCCCAGAATACATCTTGTGTGTGTGTGTGTGTGTGTGTGTGTGTGTGTGTGTGTGTGTGTGTGTGTGTGTGTGTGTCATGTGTAATAATGATTTTTTTTGTTCTGAGCTATTTAAAATAATATCATTTATACGTGGGCAATTAAACATTTTTTGTTTTTACCGGTATTAACTTAGAAATACTTTTTTGGGACATGCAGTGTGAATTGTATTACTGTAAAATAAGACAGTGAGGCTGGGCCTCAAATAGAGACGTGGGTATATATAAGTTAATAGTGTTAGCTTGACTGAAGAAGCTTTAGTGGGATACATACTCCACACATCCTCCTCCCTAGTTTAGGGAGGCCATAACATTTTTAACCTTAAAGGGTCAATCAGCAGTTGCTTCATCCATTTTTGGACTTTCATGATATGTACCCATTGATTCATGATATGTACCCATTGATTCTTGAAGAACATACAGTAACTTATGAATGCCTCATGAGCTTAATTCAACCGTCGTACCCCATCAGAACCCAAAATATAAGCTTGTCTTACTTCAATGTTTGTAAACCAATTAAATTTAAACAAACACTATAGCCTCAAAACATGGTTAAAACTATAATTTTGATATCATGGATGGTTAGTCCTAGCATCTATAGAGGTTACAGTTCCCTAGCCCCGTCCCTCAGCGTTTTACCGAAACAGGGGCAGAGAGAACACTTTGTTATTGTTTCTACTTCTGATTGCCACATTAATCAAATTTGTTCAATATAATTGTGATGGTTCATCGCATTTAATGCTTCAGATTAGGTTTGGTACATTTCCCTTTTCAAATAAATCATAAATACATTCCAAAAGTCTTGTTATACAGTGTTTGCATTCAAGGTCAGGATTTTATATACAAGTATTAGCATACAGCATTAAATTCACTTGAAACTGCCATCCAGAGTGCGAATTATACCGTGACATTCGGGGTCCATTTTTTATGGGCTTTATAGTAAAGACATGGAATTTAACTGTAAACATTTATTACATTTGAATGTGTCTTGAACACAACCAGTCATGATGTTTTCATCTGAATGTCAAATAAATCACTTCAAAAAGTAGGTTACCTACTCCAAAATAAATCCAGCGCTTTGCACCCGCCATTTGAATGGAAAGGGGCATCTATTACAAACACCATACGTGTGATAACATTAAGCCTATAAAGTGGCGTGTATTCATGGGGGTCAAGGGAAGCTTCCCCAAAAATGTTAACAATAAAAAAAGAAACAAACTTATACAATTATTTTGTCATTTGTGTCTATCCGTAAGGTTACCATGAATTACAATAAATTATTTACAAGGTTTAATGTTTGATTTGTTACATAAAATAATTTAGTGTATGACAAAAAAAAATTATGGCAATCATCAGTTTTGGCTGCTAACAGCTGAGAACTGCTAGCTACCTGGCAAGCACAAAACAGTCAACAACTTTGGGACTTCAGACCCCTAGAAAATAGTATGTATAGTAATAGTAAGTAAGAACTTCTGAAAATGCACAGTCAAAGAGGAGAATAATTATTCTGTCAAGGAAAAGTTAAAAACAATTGAGGCATACTAAGACAAAAGAAACATGAAACAGTGTGTAAATGATAACACATTAGAGCAGGAAATCATTGTTGACCGGTCCCTGCAGCATACCATCACAAATATGTGATTGGAACAGTAGCAACAGAACGTATGATGCAACAAACGCGTCTAAACAGCATTGTTGTCTGAAAAGCATCTAAACAATGTGTTGTACTGCTGGGAAATAAAGGTCTTCACAACTTTATTCTCTAGTGAGCACAAGGGAGAAGTGTAATATTGTTTAGATAAGAGATGCGTGTCAGATAAGCTAACAGCAGATAAATTCTTTATGATGGCAGCCATGTTTATTTATGTTAGACAAGCGAAAACTCCCTAATCCCAGAATGCCATTCACTATACAGTGAGGGAAAAAAGTATTTGATCCCCTGCTGATTTTGTACGTTTGCCCACTGACAAAGAAATGATCAGTCTATAATTTTAATGGTAGGTTTATTTGAACAGTGAGAGACAGAATAACAACAAAACAGTCCAGAAAAACGCATGTAAAAAATGTTTTAAATTGATTTGCATTTTTAATGAGGGAAATAAGTATTTGACCCCCTCTCAATCAGAAAGATTTCTGGCTCACAGGTGTCTTTTATACAGGTAACGAGCTGAGATTAGGAGCACACTCTTAAAGGGAGTGCTACTAATCTCAGCTTGTTACCTGTATAAAAGACACCTCTCCACAGAAGCAATCAATAAATCAGATTCCAAACTCTCCACCATGGCCAAGACCAAAGAGCTCTCCAAGGATGTCAGGGACAAGATTGTAGACCTAAACAATGCTGGAATGGGCTACAAGACCATCGCCAAGCAGTTGGTGCTATTATTCGCAAATGGAAGAAACACAAAATAACTGTCAATCTCCCTCGGCCTGGGGCTCCATGCAAGATCTCACCTCGTGGAGTTGCAATGATCATGAGAACGGTTGAGGAATCAGCCCAGAACTACACGGGAGGATCTTGTCAATGATCTCAAGGCAGCTGGGACCATAGTCACCAAGAAAACAATTGGTAACACACTACTCTTTGAAGGACTGAAATCTTGCAGCGTCCGCAAGGTCCCCCTGCTCAAGAAAGCACATATACAGGGCCATCTGAAGTTTGCCAATGAACATCTGAATGATTCAGAGGAGAACTGGGTGAAAGTGTTGTGGTCAGATGAGACCAAAATCCAGCTCTTTGGCATCAACTCAACTCGCCGTGTTTGGAGGAGGAGGAATGCTGCCTATGATCCCAAGAACACCATCCCCACCGTCAAACATGGAGGTGGAAACATTATGCTTTGGGGGTGTTTTTCTGCTAAGGGGACAGGACAACTTTACCGCATCAAAGGGACGATGTACGGGGCCATGTACCGTCAAATCTTGGGTGAGAACCTCCTTCCCTCAGCCAGGGCATTGAAAATGGGTCGTGGATGGGTATTCCAGCATGACAATGACCCAAAACACACGGCCAAGGCAACAAAGGAGTGGCTCAAGAAGAAGCACATTAAGGTTCTGGAGTGGCCTAGCCAGTCTCCAGACCTTAATCCCATAGAAAATCTGTGGAGGGAGCTGAAGGTTCGAGTTGCCAAACGTCAGCCTCAAAACCTTAATGACTTGGAGAAGATCTGCAAAGAGGAGTGGGACAAAATCCCTCCTGAGATGTGTGCAAACCTGGTGGCCAACTACAAGAAACGTCTGACCTCTGTGATTGCCAACAAGGGTTTTGCCACCTAGTACTAAGTCATGTTTTGCAGAGGGGTCAAATACTTATTTCCCTCATTAAAATGCAAATCAATTTATAAAAATTTTTACATGCGTTTTTCTGGATTTTTTTGTTGTTATTCTGTCTCTCACTGTTCAAATAAACCTACCATTAAAATTATAGACTGATCATGTCTTTGTCAGTGGGCAAACATACAAAATGAGCAGGGGATCAAATACTTTTTTCCCTCACTGTAAGTCAAAATTAAAGATGGCTGCGCTCATTGCCTGAAAAACATTAACTTAGTTTGGCCACTTTTTAGCACATTACAAATATTTGATGTACTTGTTACAGTGTATACAATCAAATCAAATCAAATGTTATTTGCCACATGCGCTGAATACAACATTACAGTGAAATGCTGACTTACAAGCCCTTAACCAACAATGCAGTTTAAGAATTTTTTTAAATAGCAAATAATTAAAGAGCAGCAGGAAAATAAAATAACAGTAGGGAGGTTATATACAGTGGTACCGCAATGCAAATAGTCCGGATAGCCATGATTAGCTGTTCAGGAGTCTTATGGTTTGGGGATAGAAGCTGTTAAGAAGCCTTTTGGACTCTGTGAAACATAAGATATTACAGTTTTTAATGTCCCATTGGTAGGATAACTGTAATCTTAGGTCGTCTAATTTATTTTCAAATGATTGGACATTAGCTAATAGGTTTGATTGAAGAGGTAGTTTACTTGCTCGCCGTAGGATCCTTACAAGGCACCCCAACCTACGTCCACGATATCTCTGTCTCTTTCTCATGCGAATGACGGGGATTTGGGCCTTGTCGGGTGTCTGTAGGATATCCTTCGCGTCCCACTCGTTAAAGAAAAAATCTTCGTCCAATACGAGGTGAGTAATCGCTGTCCTGATATCCAGAAGCTCTTTTTGGTCATAAGAGACGGTGGCAGAAACATTATGTACAGAATAAATTACAAATAACTTGACAAGTCGTTTACAATTTTTGACAAATCATAAAGCAAATAAAATGTTATCACCTCACAGACCATCACCCCAAATACAAGCCTACTGCCTAGACTAACCGTAGCGTGAAAGCTAAACAGGGATGAAACCATTTAGGGGGGTTTGTGGGCGGGTTCATTTAATTTGTGGGGGGTTTTCAAGTCCATGGTGGGTAGAAATGGGAGAAGGTATCGTGGGGGGATAGGATGCAGGAAATATTACTATGATGGGGGATTTATCAATAAATGGGGGGCAAACACAGGAGAAGTTTATACACTAAATAAAAATAAAACCCCTGGAAAGGGGGGTCTGAGCTGGAAACCCTGAGGTACCATAGTTACAATCTGATGCCGCGTTCAAAACAACTGGGAACTTGGAAATCTCCGACTTCCGACTTCAGTGTGTTCAAGACAACTGGGAACTCTGAAAAAAAACGAGCTCCGACTGGGAAAAATAGTTTTGAACGGTCATCCAACTCGGGAACTCGGGCCTCTTTCTAGCGCTCTGACCTGAAGATCACTGACGTCATGATTTGACCTCGTATTTTTCCCAGTTGTCTTGAAAGCACCATAATTCAGTCGAGTGAACTATGCCTTGTTATAACATCTTTGGTCTGACAGGCGCTTACGTGAAAACCAGAATGCGTTGTATGATGTCAGCAAACATGGCGCCACACATAGCTGGAAAATAGCTTAGCATTAGCTCATCATAATCAGTACAACCTTCAAAAATGTATTTTACACACATCATATGTGTCCATTACAATCTATGCAAGAATCGGAATGCATGACTTGTCACCAGTACTTGAAAACATGAATAAAACAGTAAATACATTATGATCCATACATACATACAGTATGTTACAGTAGAAACGACAACACGATATACAGAAAATTAGGCACTTACTTTGATAGGAATGCACACATGCCCAAAGACCATTTGTAAGGAAAACAACTATGAAGGCAATGCGGGCGCCAACCAGAAAATGTGCTGGGGGAAAAGGTTTGTGTAAGGCCTGTTCTGACTAGAGATGCGCAATGTCTTCATACTTGATCTGGGGAAACACTGGGGAATTGCTTGAGCTCAGTAAAGCCTCAAACATAAATGGTCCGCAACAGTGAAATGGGCTACTTCTTATGTGAATTAATGAAGAGGCGCACCACACCTCAATTCAAACTGTTGTTAGAAAATACAACTTTGAAATTGACAAGTAGAAATATAGCCTATAGATAATTAGCAGGCAGCGTGCCTTGGTTTGAGAGCAGCGCGGAATAGCTGTCCTTTTGAGTAACAATCACATTTTGGAACAGTGAGCGCATTCTGACATCACACGCAAAAAAACTCACGCTGTGGCGAACGTTAGAGATATTTGGAACTCACGCGTGAAAAGGTTAAGGAAATGGACGCCTGGCTCAAATAGAAGCATGTGTCCAATAAGCGCCTGTTGTGTTCAGTGATTTAAGCAAATAAATGCCCGGCTATTAATTGAAGTTTTACGGTATTTCACTAGAGAATGCATCCGAGCCAGGCAAACAGCGCCCCCTGTCTTAGTATCTGTAGTCCATGTATCTGATGCTGTCTGGCCAAAAATAATATGACATGTTGTATTATTTTTGTCCAGACAGCTTCAGATACATGGACTACACATACTAAAACAGATGGGGCGCTGTTTCGCTCGCTCGGATGCTTTCTCCGGTGAGATTGATGAGTCTTTCTGTCGGTGCGCATCTTGGTCAAAATTATCAATATATTCAGAGATTACCTAACAAATCTCAGAATTGTCCACTGCGGTGGCCAATCAGATTTCAGGGCGATTTCACCCCCTGGACACGCCACTGTTTCTCTCTCTCTCTCTCTCTCTCTCTCTCTCTCTCTCTCTCTCTCTCTCTCTCTCTCTCTCTCTCTCTCTCTCTCTTTCTCTCTCTCTCTCTCTGCACCTCAGCCCTACCTGTAATTGAAAAGATGAGAGAATTAATGAAATACAGCTAATGCCAGAGATCAAAAAGAGCTATCAAATTCAAATTAGCTGGGTATGAAATTGCTTCCAGTGGATGGCGGGAGAGACGTCTTTAAACAGTCACCCGCAGCTTCCACAAAATGGAATAACAATTTTCAGATGGAGGGATGGAGCGAGAGGGCCGTAAACGGATAATCCACATCCTCGTCGTTTCTTAGAGAGGCTGAACTCTTCCCCAGATTGTCATGTCTTTTTGCAACAAAGCGGCCCATACTGACATAGTGGAGCTTAATGTGGATGGGAGAAAGAAAGCCACCATTTTGAATGCATCATAAAGCTTTTCCTGTATTACTTCTGCATGTTGCGGTAGCGTGGGCGAACGCCCTGATTTGATACACTACTAGTAGGGAGGGAGTCGAGAACTGGCATTACACATATCTCAATCGGGTTCTCTCTTTCCTCTCTTTTTCTATCCCTCTCTCAATCCTCCCCCTTTCCCCTCCCCTCTCTTTCTCCCCATCCTCTCTCTCTCTCTCTCTCTCTCTCTCTCTCTCTCTCTCTTTTCCAGCTTTCCCTCTGTCCTCTCTATCCTGCATGTTATGTAATTTATTCTCAGCCCTCTGTGATTAACACTTTTATTCTGATTAACAATACCGAGCTCGTATGAATAATTTTCCATTTGCTAAGCAATCTGTTTCCATGTAAGGTGTCCTTGTCAGGTGAGGCAGAGGAGAGAGGGAGAGGGAGGGAGGGAGGGAGAGAGAGAGAGAGAGAGAGAGAGAGAGAGAGAGAGAGAGAGAGAGAGAGAGAGAGAGAGAGAGAGAGAGAGAGAGAGAGAGAGAGAGAGAGAGAGAGAGAGAGAGAGAGAGAGAGAGAGAGAGAGAGAGAGAGAGAGAGGAGGGAGAGGGAGAAAGTGGAGCGTTGTAGTGGGTTTGTTCTGTTGAATATGTATTGATCTGCCTGCTTCCGGGCCTTGGCTTGTGCTTGTCTCTGTCTCTGTGTGTCACTCTGTGTTGAATAAGGCCAACAGATGGTCAACCCTGGAATTCCTCAATGCTTTCGCCTGGTCTCAGGCCAGATCCACCCTGCTGATCACACTCCGACAAAATGTGTGGGGTGTGTGTGTCCGTGCGAGTGCATGTGTGTTGCATTTTGTGTGTGTGGGTGTATTTTATAATACTATGTTTGTGTGCGAGTGCCAACATTATCTCACGATTCCCCACCACACTGTTTTGATACACAGCTCCTGCGTTTGTTATAAAAATCTCTCCATTCACAACAGACACGTAGAGCTCCTGTGTCTTTTTATCAAACCTTTTCGAATTACAATAATTAAACCACACATCTGGCTCAAACGAAGACCCTGTGAATTTTAGTAATTGTTTTTTTCTGAATTAAATGAGCCGTGCTCCTGTTGAATTAAGCATCGCTCGTTGTCAGTTAAATATGCTCCTCTTAATTAACCATCCTGAGGTTTCCTGGAGAGAAAAGGCTTTTAGGACTGCTATATACAGGTAGAGAGGAATGGGGAGAATAGGAGGAGGAGAAAAAGGATAGAAGATGAAGAGTGATTTGTAGGAAAGAAACAATTGAATAAGAGGAGTAAGAAAAGGGACAGATAAAGGAGGGGTGATTTGATATTAAGGGCTACTTTCCATATGTAGAGAAAAAAACTAAGGAACAAGAGGAGTACAAATTAAAATTATGGAAATGGAGGGGATGATTTGTTTGGACTATTCAATTTACATTAATTTAGTAAATGTTTTTTCTTCCGTTCTTAGTTCTGGTCAGAGATGGAACAGAACAGTGCCATTTGGTTTAGATTTTGCACAATCCAATGCATGTCAATAGTACTCATATTAGCATTTAAGCGCTTCATGTCCAAATCATCCCAAAGTATCAAAAAATTTATTGTGTAACTCAATTAAGTTACTTATAGATGGTTTTGACATGAACTGCCAGAATGCTAATATATGGGTAACATTGACTTGAATTGGATTGTGCCACATAAGTCCGAATTTGAAACAGTGGCCAGATAAATTAAACCAAAGCAAGGAAATAATTAATTTTGTAATTTGGATGAACTATCCCTTTCAGCTGTACTTAGAGTTGAAGGAAACAACAACATTTTATTGAACCATTATTTTCCCATGACATTTCTTGGAATTCAAATTTGAAACATATAAAGAGCAAAAGAACACACACACACACACACACACACACACACACACACACACACACACACACACACACACACACACACACACACACAGTCTTGTACAGTTAACACACACACACACACAGTACTAGTCATCATCATCGGAGAGGTCCTTTTAAATTATCATCTGATTTACTGCCCTCACCTTCCCTGAACTATCGCTATAGATAAAATACTCATAGTGAACAGTAAAACGCTTTTAGAACAGGTGGGCTGTGGATGGAAAGAACACGCGCACGAACGCCCGCACACACACACACATACACACACACACACGTTAAGGCCTCTTATGGTCAGTGAAGTCTCTTGATGTGGTGTGTATGAGGGAGAACAGAGAGAAATTGTGCAACCTATACCTTCATGTGATGTGTTTCCGTGTCAAGGTGTGTGTGTGGGTGCATGTGTGTGCGCATGTGTGTGTGTGTCAAACATGCTAATGCATGGAGAAATGATCCCCTGTGTTTTCTGCTGTTCTCACGGGGAACCACAGGTTAATTTCACACAATCTGTCCACCTGCTATTACAGAGAGGGAAGAGAGTGAAGGGAGAGAGATTATGGGAGAACAAACAGGTAGAGAGGAAGATTTTATTCATCCAGGTTAGTCTCATTGAGATACAACCTCTTTTTTCCACGAGAGACCTTGATGAAAGGGAAGGAAAGGGAAAAAGGTTGCGGGAAGATGTGATGGGAAAAGGAGGTGAGGGGGAACAGGCAGAGAAGGGTAGAAAATGAGGTGGTTGCTTAAAGGTGCCAAAGGGAGGAGCGAGTCACTGGAGCATAATGAGAAATGCAGCAGGGCCCTAGACTCAAGAATCTGCACAGAGCGAGAGAGAGAGGGGGAGCGAGAACAGAGGGATAGATAGGAAGGAGAAGAGAGAGTCATTGGAGAGAGATGCTAATGTCAAATCAAATCAAATTTGATTTGTCACATAGACGTGTTTAGCAGATGTTGTTGCGGGTGTAGCGAAATGCTTGTGCTTCTAGCTCCGACAGTGCAGTAATATCTAACAAGTAATATCTAACAATTTCACAACATATACCCAATGCACACAAATCTAAGTAAGGATATAGGATATTATTCGCTGAAGCTCCTCAATGCATTAAATCCTCTCCCTAGCCATGACTTCACCAGCAAGATAGAGGAAGATGGATACGGAAGAGCACAAAGTGATGCTCTAAACTCTGATTCATAGTTACTGCTCTGCCCAAAGAGCCTTAATCCAGGGAAAATGCTCAGCAAATTTGTAATAAATCATTTTGTCACTAGATTATTTATGGGCAATGACTTATTCATCACAGATTCACTTTTTAACTAAAACCATTACTGTGGTGTCACTGAAGCCAGTCATTTCATTAATGTTTTATTTAAAACCATTATTCATTAATCAGGGTTATTGTAGTCGTTTATCACAGTCTGTGGTGGGCTGACAGTTTTAGTCAGTCAGTAGACCCCACTAGACACCAATTTAGTCTTTCAGTAGAACTCTTGAGGTTTTAAATGACGTGTCTTTAATCCAGTGAAGCAGAAATCCAGTGTTTGAAGGTTAAGAGTTGACCTGTCTGGTTTTAGGCTACAGACAGGCTGGTTTTTAGCTTCACTGTTCCATCAGCTGTTTTAGACTTGGGAATCCAGTCCAGAGAACTCTCCGACCGATCAATAAGTTAAATCAATAAGGATTTACGTTAAAGCAAAGTTGAGACGGTTCAAATGTATGGACCTGAGCCTCTTTTTCAAAATGAGACTTTTTTAAAAGGAGACATTTTGAGAAGCATTACCACCCGGGTGGCGGTGCAGTTCATTTCTCTCCCCTAAAACAAAGCAAGATATAGTGGAGCCATAACTTCTTGCTTCTGCCATTTCTTCTTCTCCGACACTTTTACGGATGACCCCTGCCAGGGTTCATCCAGTCTCATAATAGTTTTATCCCTACCGCTTAATTTTCACCATGTGTTATCTGTCAGAAGTCTATGTAGTCAGTGAGGCAGTTCTCCCCTGTCTGTCTGTCTGTCTGTCTGTCTGTCTGTCTGTCTGTCTGTCTGTCTGTCTGTCTGTCTGTCTGTCTGTCTGTCTGTCTGTCTGTCTGTCTGTCTGTCTGTCTGTCTGTCTGTCTGTCTGTCTGTCTGTCTGTCTGTCTGTCTGTCTGTCTGCCTGTCTGTATTTTAGCTCCTATGGGCAAAGCTGTGTGGTCCCCCTGGCTTCCCTATGGTTTCATATTACCCATGCACACAGATAAGGCTTGTTTGGGCTATGGAGAAGTGGATGGGGGACAGGGAGAGATGGAGGGAGGTGGTATGAAACTCTGAAAGTTAAACTAAACTTTGTTTGAACTGAGCAGATGTCATCTGGGTTGTGGTGGGGGGTTTCTATTACAGACTGACTGATATATCTTTGTCCTTCCTCTCTCTCATACAGCTAACATGAGATGATACGGCCTCTCGTTATGTATGTCTCTCATTAAAACAAGCTTGTATAATAATAATAATAATAATATGCCATTTAGCAGGCGCTTTTATCCAAAGCGACTTACAGTCATGTGTGCATACATTCTTACGTATGGGTGGTCCCGGGGATCGAACCCACTGTGTATTCCCCAAGCTGGTATCCCTGTCTCCACTCTCTTTCTGTCCCTTCCCTACCACTCAGTAATGGAGACAGCCTCTTAGCTCAGGGTGGGTTCCCCCTGCTCTGCTCATTAAGTATTGATAATGGATGAGCTCTAACATCTGGTGTGACTCGCTGGTCTAGCCGAGTATTTAGTTAAAACAACACCTGCATTAATTAATAATTGATCACAGGAGCCTATCAGGAGAGGCGTTAGGAGGTGCGGTGATATCTGTGATGTCAGGTTGCCTGGCCGACCTGGAGATAAGATGGGGGGGGGGGGGGGGGGGGGGGGGAGATTGTGGGTAGTGTTTGCTTGGCTAATCAGCTTGTGATTGGCTATGTGAGGTGGACCATTGATGTAATAGCTTTGAACCAACTTGTGCAAATTTATGTTTCTACATGGAAGTCTATTTATTAGAATGCAAGTGAAAACTGTCTTTTTCTTCAGACTCTAGTGTGCTGTTTCACCCATCACAAGATAATGGATGTAGCCTCGAGGAGAGTACATTTAATAAAGAATGTTGTTTATTGTTTGGTGACAAAGCTGTGTGCCAAAGTACAATGTCTAACACAATGGTTTATTTACTTTGCTGCCGTATAACAACTGGAGAAATGCTAACTCACGATGCAATAGTTTTCTCTGTCAACGTCCCTGCTTAAACATTCATAGAAGGCCATATGGTTAGAGCATCCAATATGTATATCAGACTTCTGGTAAATACATTTATAAAATACTTTTGAATACTTGAGTTGCATTTTATTTAGTTTGCCTAGTACAATAGAACCAGTGGAATAGTCCTAAAACTTCAAGCTTAATCTAGCACTGTATATATTAACCAGGTCTAATTAATATATTAACTGATGCTTAAGGTAAATGTATAGTTTCACTCTTGCTCAACCTGATAGTTAACCTATTGTGAGGTCAAATGACCCTCTCCTGGACCTGCCCTATCAGCTCTGGACCTGAGCTATGCATTCACATTACCAGCCCTAACACATAATGCCATTTTCACTATGGAATGGATTCCTTTTGAGGAAATGAGGCCTGAAGACGCTGTAGCCGCTGTATTCATAGGATGAAAGACGGAAGCCATTTTGTGCCGACCGGGGCCTAATTGAGTATGCAGAGCACATGTTGTAGCCCAGAGCTGGAGACAGCTAACACTGGCTGGCTCTGATAAATTCTGCCTGGCCTTGGCTAAACCCACACACTCCCCAGCTTCACTTCACTTAGCAGACAGAGAGCTAATTGAAGATGATCTCACAGATAAGTGCTCGACTGCACTCTTTTTTCCCCTTCCCTTTTCTTCCCTCCTCCCCACCTTATTTATTTCATTCTCGCTAGCCTTTCACTCTCTCTCTTTTCTTTTCTTTTATTCTCTCTCTCGTCCTCTGTCTTTATCACATCATTTCACTCCCTTCACTCTGTCCTGTCTCTCTTTTCTTTTGTCTCAATCTCTCTCTGTCCTCTGTCTTTCGCTCTCTCTTTCCTTTTTTCTCAGCTGCGAAGGCAGTGATACCTTCTCCCCACTCTAGTCTCTCTCTCTCTCTCTCTCTCTCTCTCTCTCTCTCTCTCTTTCTCTCTTTCTCTCACTCTCTCATTCTCTCTCTCTCTCACGCTCTCACTCACTCTCTCTCTCGCTCACTCCTTTTTTCTCTCCTACCTTTTGTCGAATTTAAAACATAACAGGTCTGCCATTTCATAAGAAATACCAATTCCAGTGGTGAGATTAGGCTTCTGATGATGTTTGACAATAGCTGTGCATGACACTCCAATTGTTATATTTGATGGTCACACTGCCCTGAAACCCAGTCTATCCCATATCTCCTCAGTGTTATTGGTGTCTGTAATGGTCTTTTTTGATGTACCTCACTAAGTGTGTGCTGGTGGTGCTTTTATTGTGTCTTGAGTACATTGTTAAATGTCCTAGGTATCTGGAGAGTCTTCGTACAAATGAAATACTCTCTCTCGGTTCTCTGTTGTGCGTTCTATATTAGGTTCTAACCCCTCTCTCCTTTTTCTCTTTGGTTTATCTTTATCATTGGGTTCTAACACCTGTTCTCCGCTCTCTTTTCCATTGCAGCACGGGAGGAGAACGTGGCCACGTTCCGCGGCTCCGAGTACTTCTGCTACGACCTGTCCCAGAACCCCATCCAGAGCAGCAGCGACGAGATCACACTCTCCTTCAAGACGTGGCAGCGCAATGGCCTGATCCTCCACACGGGGAAGTCGGCCGACTACGTCAACCTGGCCCTGAAGGACGGGGCGGTGAGCCTGGTCATCAACCTGGGGTCGGGGGCCTTCGAGGCCATCGTGGAGCCCGTCAACGGGAAGTTCAACGACAACGCCTGGCACGATGTCAAGGTTACGCGCAACCTGAGACAGGTAATAGTGGCTAGGGAGGGTGAGAGCGGACAGCACTGTGGTGCTAACACATAGCATGTGTACAAACATGCAAATATATTCATGACATTCAGGTCAGCTGATACTGTAGGATAGGTGGAAGACCTGTATATTTTGTTCATGTCTTAAATGGATTCGACAGTTCACAAATAGTTTTTTTTTAGTTAAACATTCTCCAGTTTTTGTTTTGTTTTTTGGTCCGTTTCATAAATGAAATAGTTCACAGGAATTTCTACTGTTTTTGTCAATTTAGTTTTTTTCAAGACTGTCTCTATTTTTACCCCAATGACTTACTATTTCCTAAAGACATTGTTTATTTCACGCCTACTTTTACCTACTTTCCCCTATACACCAATTTCCGGTCTGATTTTCTTCGGTCCACTGTTTGCCTCCGTGAGCAGAACCGCTACAATTCTCTCTCTCTCTCTCTCTCTCTCTCTCTCTCTCTCTCTCTCTCTCTCTCTCTCTCTCTCTCTCTCTCTCTCTCTCTCTCTCTCTCTCTCTCTCTCTCTCTCTCTCTCTCTCTCTCTCTCTCTCTCTCTCTCTCTCTCTCTCTCTCTCTCTCCCCTCTTCCTCCTTCCCGTCTTATCGTGGGGGCTGGCAGGGAGAACCTCCAGCCAACCACGACGACACCTGTTTACCCCAGACTGATCTCTGTTCAGCTGTAAAATCGTCCACAAACCCACATTCTGAGATATTCTAATAGTCAAGGTCCTGTTCCCTTTCAGCTCCTCAGTAAGAGTTGATGGAGGAAGGTTTCTGGCTCTAGTCAAGGGCGCAAAAGATAGACTAGGATTTCAACTATGTAAGGAATTGTAGTAATGGTTTTCTTTAAGTTATTATAATATATTACAAATTATATTTATATTTTTTGTAAAATACATTAATGCCAAATGTTGTCTCTGACATTTCATTGGAAACGTTTTCGTATTACTACTATAGTAGTGTTTTTTTTACTTGATCTCTACTCAGCTTAGGAGAAAGCTCAAAGCTCAAACAGCTTTGTGGAAGGTGCTATATGAAATCTAGCTACTTATATTACATACAGCTAATTACGCAATCTGGGAAGGCCATATCTTTTAAAGGAGCATTATCTCATCGGAAAGTCAAGCAGCTCTTTGGAATCTAAAGCAGGTTGATGTTCTATGTAAGTATGTATGTTATGTCACCACTTCATCGAGGTCAATTCAAGGTTCATCCCTATACTTATGGAATACTCTGGATTTACAAATTGAGTTATATGCCATAGAATATTTCCCTTTTTCTCTTTTACCCTCTTTAGCTCTCTATTTATTTTCTTAATTCTTTATCTCTCTCTCTCAATCACCCTCTCTCTCTTTTCTCCCTGAGAACAAGCTTTTGTAGAAAATCAGAACTAACCACTCATGGAATGAATCATTGTCCTACTAACCGTTGCCTAACCAGCTATTGTACTAACAACACCCTAACTCTTCATCATTGTTTATTAATTTATTTCATTTAATTTTTTATTAACAACCATTCTGTTCACTATTTAATTTCCTTTCTTCCCCTTTTCCTCAAAGCAATCAGGCATTGGACACGCTATGGTAAACAAACTCCATTGTCTGGTAGATATCATTCCTATTTTCCTTTTTTTGGGGTTTGCCGTGTGCTCCTTCCTTCCTTCCGTCCCGTCTTCCTTTTTTCTTTGACTCTTCATTCTAGACACCATTGTAAAAAAATTAGGAAATGGGGTTGGTATATCTTGGCTTTCTTTATATTGGATTCCCTCCCTCTATCGTTCATGATTTGATTCTATCGTTCATCTTCCTTTTCTGCTTTTCTTTCTACAACTTCTTCCTCTCTTCCAAAGCCCTCCAGATCAAGTCTTTCTTTAGGGCTTACTGTTTGACTAAAACCTCCTTTGCATTCCCTATGTTTTGGCCGATGACTGTCGACCAAACTGCCAGAAGCTTTCCACAACTACAACTACAAAAAAAGAGGAAAGAAAAACCAAAAGTTCACCAATGGGAGCTCTGACAGTTGTTTCCAGTACACAGTGGCGCATGGCATGCCTAAACTTCTCCCTCCTTCCCTTCCATTGCTTTCCCAATAACCTGCCTAACTAACACCTAACTCACCTGCCATTCACGCTGTCATTTGTGTGTGGTGAATGTTTGTAGAAGTGGTGATTGTGATGCTACACCTCCCTTGAAAACCCCCTCTCATGGCTTTTGGTGTGGTCTGACTGTGTAGTGATTGGCCTTTGGCATGTTCCATCCAGCTGACTTAGAGGATAGACCGTGATTTGTATTAGCACCCAATTCACTCAACTCATCTTGTTATTAAGCAAAAAAACTAACTCCAACATGGCTATGATACTCATGGCTTGTTCATATGTAGAATTAGCAGAACATCCCTATTTTGCATGCTTGTCAATGTCTCAACTATCCAGATATCAACTCAAACTAAAACAAGCACAATCAATTTGTCCTTGGTGTTGTTGGCATCCTACTAACCCTACAAATCTAACCAAATGCCAAATCCCCAAAGAAACCTCATTTACTAACTTGCATCAAAGTTAAAGAAAATATACCGCTGACATATTTTCTTTATCTGCCCTGGTTGAGCGTAAGAGTTGAAGTACATGACAGAAACACAGAGGAATCCAATGACATGGTCCAGGTTTTGGGACTGGGCCACACACTTGAAGACATTACACTAGCAAGCAATACTAAGACACAATATCAAGACAAAAAACAGATAAACCTAGTCCCTGTTAGATGAACCTAGGCATAAACCTCCGCCCACACCCCCGACCCCCGTACCCTCCTTTCTCCCCCAAACCCAAGATGGTCATGAGTGGACTTTCTCCTTCTTGGTTCTTCCCGTTGTCTAGGTGACGATATCGGTTGACGGTATCCTGACGACCACGGGGTATACCCAGGAGGACTACACCATGCTGGGCTCAGATGACTTCTTCTACGTGGGTGGAAGCCCCAGCACCGCTGACCTGCCTGGGTCTCCTGTCAGCAACAACTTCATGGGCTGCCTCAAAGAGGTGACACTGCTGCAATATGTACATTTACATTAAAGTGGAACTAACAGCGTTTTAACTACTTTGCAGATATGAAACAAACAGATAATCATAATATCAGTCAAAAATATCAAATTCCCAGTTTATGCTTCAAAACCAACTTCATAAGAGGTTTTAAAAATAGGTTTTATTTGACTCAAAATGTCATGACTTACGGTAAGGCATTGTTGGGAGAATAGATGGATGCAGTTCAATGCATTCGGAAAGTACTCAGACCCCTTGACTTTTTCCAAATGTTGTTACGTTACAGCTTATTCCAAAATTGATTAAATAAATACAAATCCTCATCAATCTACACACAATACCCCATAATGACAAAGCAAAAACTGGTTTTTAGACATTTTGCAAATGTATTAAAATAAAAAAACAGAAATACCTCATTTACATAAGCATTCAGCTCGAGCTCAGGTACATCCTGTTTCCATTGATCATCCTTGAGATGTTTCTACAACTTGATTGGAGTCCACCTGTGGTAAATTCAATTGATTGGACATGATTTGAAAAGGTACACACCTGTCTATATAAGGTCCCACAGTTGACAGTGCATGTCAGAGCAAAAACCAAGCCATGAGGTCGAAGGAATTGTCCGTAGAGCTCCGAGACAAGGTTATGTTGAGGCACAGATCTGGGGGAGGGTACCAAAACATTTCTGCAGCATTGAAGGTCCCCAAGAACACAGTGGCCTCCATCATTCTTAAATGGAAGAAGTTTGGACCCACCAAGACTCTTCCTAGAGCTGGCCGCCCGGCCAAACTGAGCAATCGGGGGAGAAGGGCCTTGGTCAGGGAGGTGACCAATAACCTGGTGGTCACTCTGACAGAGCTCCAGAGTTGGTTAGCTAGCAAGACATTTTAATTGCTTTGCTAGCTAGCTAGCTAGCTATGCTGAACTTGAACGACTGTTATCCACAGTTAGCATATCTCTTAGTTGTCAACAGTGCTTGACTTGGGCAGGAGCTCACTGGAGCTGATTACCAGCACCTCAAATGTTCTACTGCTTGAGCTCCTGCACCTCTATAGAATATTAGCTCAAAAGTATTGTGGAGCTCCTGCACCTAAATATAAACAGTACCAGCACCCAAAATGAGTACTGGCACCTATTTCAGTCCAAATCAAGCACTGGCTGTCAATCAAATGTATTTGGGATCGATCAAATGTGCGGGCAGGCAGGCAAGTTCCCATTCAGTTGTCAAAACGTGGGTTGGAACAAGCATGCATTGGCAGACAAGCTGCAGAAGGACGAGCAGACTACTATTCCCCATCGTTTCAGTGCAATTTTGACGGCCAACTAGCTGAAAAAATTTGAGAGGGTTTATCTAATGTTCCCTCGTTAGATTTTAGCTTATCTCGCTCTGGCTAGCGTTAGTTGTTGATCTTGTTGTCGTAGATGTGTATAGGCAAATGAGGGAGAGATAGCCTACCTTTTAATGGTTGTTTGATCAATTGGACTGTGAAATTCCCAAATGTAAGAGGAGAAATCCATTCAGGTGTATTTTGGGGCCTTTGGCAAATGCGTTCTAATGATCTAAAGTCGCGCTGTTGCTACTGCCTGTAAACACACAGTCCAGTTCAAAGTGAATGATGGCAGGCCAGTGTGGCAAATGGCTTACTAGGACCAACTTGTCCAGTGGGTTACTTTTCAAGCTTGGGTTGAAAGTTTGGGAACCGCTACTACAGTACTGTGTGTTCGCTAAAATGTGTTGAATATCATAGGTTACTTGTAAAGAAAGTATCTTGCAATGTGTATTATGCTCTGTGGATCATATGAAATCAGGACTAAATTCAATAAAGCCCATCTGTTTTTTTTAAGAATGGAGAGATCAGAGCTTTCAGTATCTTCTGAGAGCCATCTGATCCAATTCACAGTGGTTATTCATTTTCACCCGACATAAAATTGTTGCAGGCGTATTTAATTTTGTTTTTCAATTGTTGGTAAATCATTTGATTACGGCTGCAGACGTCTAGCAGTTGCCTGGATGCAGAGGCTCAGGTGAAGTGAAGGGATGGGATTCGTTGACTATGCAGCTGGGTTTATATCTAACAGTAGAGTAGGAAGCAAAGAGACAGTCTGAAAACAGTCTGTTTGTTCCATTGGGTCTGTTCTGCTCAGAGATGTTTTGATTAAGCCAATTTTGAACAGCGCCACATTTGCCCTCTGTGCACACACACAGAAACACACACACACAGTTCCCTGGAGCTGGTGATGTCATCTTTTAGCGCTTGGCTGGAGCCGGTTGCTGCAGTGTGGCAATATGGTCCTATATCTCTCTCTGGAGCTGTTCCCTACTGGTAAACACACACAAACACACACAAACACACACACACACACACACACAAAATACACACTTTCACCCCCTGCCTAAACACATGTTCCCACACCCCCTGCCATCTCCTCTCCATCTCTCCATCAGAGCGTCATGTAGCCCAGGAGAACAGGGGAAGTGTGTAGCAGCCATATTATCTCCCTTGCCCTACTTCCTGCTCTGTGCCATGCTGGGCAGGTCTGCCCATACTGGCCCAATCACCACTGTATCACTGGGCCCACTAGCTCACCAACACCATGATACACACGTACATGTATGAACACGCATGTACTTACACAAATGTTCACACACTTTCGCTGGTCCTAGGGAAGTCATTGTTCCCTCATTGTTGATCAAAATGCATTTAGTCCCTTTTCCTTTCAGTCCATCTCCTCTCAATACATGGGTGAACGACACACGCACGGCGCTGTTGAGAATAGCAGACGTTTTACGGGCTCCTGACCAATTGTGCTATTTTGTGTCTTTTTTTGTACATAATGTTTCCGCCATCGTTTCCAATGGCTGAAAAGAGCTTCTGGACATCTGAACAGCTATCACTAACCTCGATTTGGACAAGGACTTCTACTTCAATGAGTCGGAGGCAAAAGACATACTGATTATCCCGGACCAGGCCCAAATCTCCAACACTATAGAGGCCGGCGTGCGGAATACCTGATGAGACTACGTCGAAGAGTGGATAAATCGCCTCTACACTCAGTTCTATTGGCAAACGTGCAATCACTGGATAATAAACTGGATGAGCTCCGTTCGAGACTATCCTATCAACGTGATATGAAGATCTGTAATACCCTATGTTTCTCAGAGTCGTGGCTGAACAAGGATATGGTAAATATAAATCTAGCTGTTTTTTCTATACATCGGCAGGACAGAACGGTTGCATCGGGGAAGCTCAGGGGAGGTGGTGTGTGTCTCTTTGTTAACAACAACTTGTGCGCAATCTCTAATATTAAGGAAGCCTTGAGTTTCTGCTCACCTGAGGTAGATTACCTCATGATAAGCTGTAGACCATACTGTTTACCAATGAGTTTTCATGTATGTTTTTTGTAGCTGTCTATTTACCACCACAAACTAAGACCGCACTCAATGAGCAATATAGGGCCAAACAAGAAAATGCTCACCAAGAGGTGGGGCTCCTAGTAGCCGGTGACTTTAATACAGGAAAACTGAAATCCGTTGTACATCATTTCTACCAGCATGTCACCTGTGCAACTAGAGGTGAAAATACTCTAGATCACCTTTACTCTGCACACAGAGACGCATACACAGTTCTCCCTCACCCTCCATTTGGCAAATCTGACCCATAACTTTAACTTCCTGATTCCTGCTTACAAGCAAAATCTCAAAAAGGAAGTACCAGTGACACACTCAATATGGAAGTGGTCCAATGAAGCGGATGCAGGACTGTTTCATTAGCACAGACTGGAATATGTTCCGGGATTCATCCGATGACATTGAGGAGTTTACCACATCAGTCACCGGCTTCATTAATAGGTGCATTGATGACGTCATCCCCACAGTGAAGGTACGTACATATCCCAACCAGAAGCCATGGATTAGAGGCAACATCCACACTGAGCTAAAGGCTTGAGCTGCCGCTTTCAAGGAGC
The DNA here is from genome assembly GCF_964263955.1 of Coregonus lavaretus. Taxonomy (NCBI): domain Eukaryota; kingdom Metazoa; phylum Chordata; class Actinopteri; order Salmoniformes; family Salmonidae; genus Coregonus; species Coregonus lavaretus. The sequence goes on along the minus strand of NC_140005.1, from coordinate 42,517,870 downwards.
GGGACACTAATCCGGATGCTTATGAGAAATCGCGGGAACGCCCTCCGACGAACCATCAAAAAGGCAAAACATCAGTACAGGACCAAGATCGAATCCTACTACACCAGCTCTGACGCTCGTCGGATGTAGCAGGGTTTGCAAACTAGCACAGATTACAAAGGGAAACCCAGTCACGAGCTGTCCAGTGACATGAGCCTACCAAATGAGCTAAATACCTTCTATACCTTCTCGCTTTGAGGCTAGCAACACTGAACCATGCATGAGAGCACAAGCTGTTGTGGACGACTCTGTGATCACGCTCTCCGTAGCCGATGTGAGTAAGACCTTTAAACAGGTTAACATTCACAAGGCCGCAGGGCCAGACGGACTACAATGACACGTACTCAGACCATGCGCTGACCAGCTGGCAAGTGTCTTCACTGACATTTACAACCTCTCCCTGACCCAGCCTGTAATACCTACATGTTTCAAGCAGACCACCATAGTCCCTGTGCCCATGAATGCCAAGGTAACCTGTCTAAATGACTGTCGCCCTGTAGCACTCACATGAAAGGCTTTGAAAGGCTGGCCTGGCTCACATCAACACCATCATCCCAGACACCCTGGACCCACTCCAATTCGCATAACGCCCCAACAGATCCACAGATGATGCAATCTCTATTGCACTCCACACTGCACTTTCCCATCTAGACAAAAGGAACACCTACGTAAGAATGCTGTACATTGACTACAGCTCAGCATTCAATGCCATAGTGCCCTCCAAGCTCATCACTAAGGTAAGGACCCTGGGATTAAATACCTCCCTCTGCAACTGGATCCTGGACTTCCTGATAGGCCAGCCCCAGTTGGTGAGGGTAGGCAACAACACATCCGCCACGCTGACCCTCAACATGGGGACCTCTCAGGAGTGTGTGCTTAGTCCCCTCCTGTACTCCCTGTTCACCCACAACTGTGTGGCCGTGCACGACTGCAACACCATCATTAAGTTTGCCGGCGACACGACGGTGGTAGGCCTGATCACCGGCGGTAATGAAACAGCCTACAGGGAGGAGGTCAGAGAACTAGCAGTGTGGTGCCAGGACAACCACCACTCCCTCAACATCAGCAAGACAAAGGAGCTGATCGTGGACTACAGGAAACAGAGGGCCGAGCACGCCCCCATCCACATCGACGAGGCTGTAGTGGAGCAGGTCGAGAGCTTCAAGTTCCTCGGTGTCCACATCACTAAGGAACTATCATGATCCACACACCAACACAGTCATGAAGAGGGCACGACAATGCCTCTTCCCCCTCAGGAGGCTGAAAAGATTTGGCATGGGCCCTCAGATCCTCAAAAAGTTATACAGCTGCAGCATTGAGAGCATCTTGACTAGCTGCATCACCACTTGGTATGGCAACTGCTTGGCATCCGATCGCAAGGCGCTACAGAGGGTAAGGCCCAGTACATCACTGGGGCCGAGCTCCCTGCCATCCAGGATCTTTATCCCTACCTATACTTACATATCTACCTCAATTATCTCGTATCCCCGCACATCGATTCGGTACTGGTACCCGTGTATATAGCCAAGTTATGGTTACTCGTGTATTTATTCCTTGTGTTATTATTTTTCTATTTTTCAGTTATTTCTAATTTGTTTCTCTCTGCATTGTTGGGAAGGGCCCGTAAGTAAGCATTTCACTATTAGTCTACACCAGTTGTTTACGAAGCATGTGACAAATACATTTGATTTGACACGCGCAAACACACGCACACACATGCAAACCCGCACGTACACAGAAACACTGCTATCCTCCACACTGCACTCCCTGCCATTAACACTAATTTGCCTGCTGGCGATGCTCTTGTCCGTGCCATCAAATGCTATTATGGATAAATGTTTTGTTACCATGGCACCAGGTAGGCCCCCACATCTCCCGCTATTCAAACACACACACACACACACACACACACACACACACACACACACACACACACACACTGAAGCGTGACTTGGTAGCTTTTGGTAGTCGATTATTGTGGACATAATATCAGTCTTTATCCTCCATAAGACATCTTTGTGGTGTTCCTATCAGAGAAACACTGACAAAGAGACAGCTACAGCAGTTCAGTTGAAATAATGTCAAATTCAATCAATAATCAGAGAATCATATGAATGTAATTTCTGAATGACAATACATTTTATTTCATAGCATAATCAATAGTTAATGTTTATTTTGTTATTTGAAACCGTTTATATTGTATTAAGTAAAATGTTTCGTTTATATAATCATATTGTAAGCTGATAAGTATAATAATAATAATAATATTGTATGAAAAGAGGTAAAACAATGTAGATGTGATTTGATTATCAATTTTTATATCTGTTACACCTGTTTAACAGTTAGTTAAGGTCTTTCCATTGTGGTTTATCAGATTACCATGTCTGTGTTACCAACGGAGTGTGATATTTGCTCTTTGGAGAGGTCTGATAACCAGTGTGATGTGGAGAAAGGTCGAGTCCTTAGATGACCATGCAGTCACCCTGTCCAAACAGCCCCAGGAAGACGTGTGTGTTTCTGCCCTCAGGTCAGATCGAGTGGAGGTTAGCTAGTCTAGCTCTGGCCAGTGGCCTGTGGCTGTCCCCATCCACACTGTCACACTTTTACACCTTGTCAACAATGCACACACACACACACACACACACACACACACACACACACAGCACAAATGCCTCACACCACTAGTTTCACTAGAAGTCTGACATACAGTACACTATATATACAAATTAGTGGTTTGGCTATTTCAGCCACACCTGTTGCTGACAGGTATATAGCATCGTGCACACAGCCATGCAATCTCCGTAGACAAACATTGGAAGTAGAATGGCCTTACTGAAGAGCTCAGTGACTTTCAACGTGGCACCGTCATAGGATGCCACCTTTCCAACAAGTCAGTTTGTCAAATTTCTGCCTTGCTAGAGCTGCCCCGGTCAACTGTAAGTGATGTTATTGTGAAGTGGAAACGTATAGGAGCAACAACAGCTCAGCCGGGAAGTGGTAGGCCACACAAGCTCACAGAACGGGACCACCGAGTGCTGAAGAGCGTAACGCCTACAAATCGTCTGTTCTCGGTTGCAACACTTACTACCGAGTTCCAAACTGCCTCTGGAAGCAACATCAGCACAAGAACTGTTCCTCTGGAAGCAACGTCAGCACAATAATTGTTTGTCGGGAGCTTCATGAAATTGATTTCCATGGCCAAGCAGCCGCACACAAGCCTAAGATCACCATGTGCAATGCCAAGCATCAACTGGAGTGCAAAGCTCGCCACCATTGGATTCTGGAGCAGTGGAAATGCATTCTCTGGAGTGATGAACCACGCTTCACCATCTGGCAGTCTGACAGACGAATTTGGGTTGGGCGGATGCCATGAGAACGCTACCTACCCCAAGGCATAGTGCCAACTGTAAAGTTTGGTGGAGGAGTAAAAATGGTCTGGGGATGTTTTTCATGGTTCGGGCTAGGCCCCTTAGTTCCAGTGAAGGGAAATCTTAACGCAACAGCATACAATGACATTCCAAATGATTCTGTTCTTCCAACTTTGTGACAACAGTTTGGGGAAGGCCCTTTCCTGTTTCAGCATGACAATGCCCCCGTGCACAAAGCGAGGTCCATACAGAAATGGTTTGTCGAGATCGGTGTGGAGGAACTTGACTGGCCTGCACAGAGCCCTGATCTCAACCCCATCGAACACCTTTGGGATGAATTGGAATGCTGACTGCGAGCCAGGCGTAATCGCCCAACATCAGTGCCCGACCTCACTAATGCTCTTGTGGCTGAAACAAGTCCCCGCAGCAATGTTCAACATCTAGTGGAAAGCCTTCCCAGAAGAGTGGAGGTTGTTATAGCAGCAAAGGGTAGACCAACTCCATATTAATGCCCATGATTTTGGAATGAGGTCTTCGACAAGCAGGTGTCCACATACTTTTGATCATGTAGTGTATGTACAGGCCTGTGTGAGAGCATGGTGCTGGAGTTTGGAAAGCACCCCACCCTGTGGAATAAAATGCACACTGCAACTGAGGAGAACAAGTATTTGATACACTGCCGATTTTGCAGGTTTTCATACTTACAAAGCATGTAGAGGTCTGTAATTTTTATCATAGGTACACTTCAACTGTGAGAGACAGAATCTAAAACGAAAATCCAGAAAATCACATTGTATGATTTTTAAGTAATTAATTTGCATTTTATTGCATGACATAAGTATTTGATCACCTACCAACCAGTAAGAATTCCGGCTCTCACAGACCTGTTAGTTTTTCTTTAAGAAGCCCTCCTGTTCTCCACTCATTACCTGTATTAACTGCACCTGTTTGAACTCGTTACCTGTATAAAAGACACCTGTCCACACACTCAATCAAACAGACTCCAACCTCTCCACAATGGCCAAGAACAGAGAGCTGTGTAAGGACATGAGGGATAAAATTGTAGACCTGCACAAGGCTGGGATGGGCTACAGGACAATAGGCAAGCAGCTTGGTAAGAAGGCAACAACTGTTGGCGCAATTATTAGAAAATGGAAGAAGTTCAAGATGACGGTCAATCATCCTCGGTCTGGGGCTCCATGCAAGATCTCACCTCGTGGGGCATCAATGATCATGAGGAAGGTGAGGGATCAGCCCAGAACTACACGGCAGGACCTGGTCAATGACCTGAAGAGAGCTGGGACCACAGTCTCAAAGAAAACCATTAGTAACACACTACGCCATCATGGATTAAAATCCTGCAGCGCACGCAAGGTCCCCCTGCTCAAGCCAGCGCATGTCCAGGCCCGTCTGAAGTTTTCCAATGACCATCTGGATGATCCAGAGGAGGAATGGGAGAAGGTCATGTGGTCTGATGAGACAAAAATATAGCTTTTTGGTCTAAACTCTACTCGCCGTGTTTGGAGGAAGAAAAAGGATGAGTACAACCCCAAGAACACCATCCCAACCGTGAACCATGGAGGTGGAAACATCATTCTTTGGGGATGCTTTTCTGCAAAGGGGACAGGACGATTGCACCGTATTGAGGGGAGGATGGATGGGGCCAGGTATCGAGAGATCTTGGCCAACAGCCTCCTTCCCTCAGTAAGAGCATTGAAGATGGGTCGTGGCTGGGTCTTCCAGCATGACCACGACCCGAAACACACAGCCAGGGCAACTAAGGAGTGGCTCCGTAAGAAGCATCTCAAGGTCCTGGAGTGGCCTAGCCAGTCTCCAGACCTGAACCCAATAGAAAATCTTTTGAGGGAGCTGAAAGTCCGTATTGCCCAGCGACAGCCCCGAAACCTGAAGGTCTGTATGGAGGAGTGGGTCAAAATCCCTGCTGCAGTGTGTGCAAACCTGGTCAAGACCTACAGGAAACGTATGATCTCTGTAATTGCAAACAAAGGTTTCTGTACCAAATATTAAGTTCTGCTTTTCTGATGTATCAAATACTTATGTCATGCAATAAAATGCACATTAATTACTTAAAAATCATACAATGTGATTTTCTGGATTTTTGTTTTAGATTCCGTCTCTCACAGTTGAAGTGTACCTATGATAAAAATGACAGACCTCTACATGCTTTGTAAGTAGGAAAACCTGCAAAATCGGCAGTGTATCAAATACTTGTTCTCCCCAATGTATATATGTATATATACAGTGGGGGAAAAAAGTATTTAGTCAGCCACCAATTGTGCAAGTTCTCCCACTTAAAAAGATGAGAGAGGCCTGTAATTTTCATCATATGTACACGTCAACTATGACAGACAAATTGAGAGAAAACCCCCCCAGAAAATCACATTGTAGGATTTTTTATGAATTTATTTGCAAATTATGGTGGAAAATAAGTATTTGGTCACCTACAAACAAGCAAGATTTCTGGCTCTCACAGACCTGTAACTTCTTCTTTAAGAGGCTCCTCTGTCCTCCACTCGTTACCTGTATTAATGGCACCTGTTTGAACTTGTTATCAGTATAAAAGACACCTGTCCACAACCTCAAACAGTCACACTACAAACTCCACTATGGCCAAGACCAAAGAGCTGTCAAAGGACACCAGAAACAAAATTGTAGACCTGCACCAGGCTGGGAAGACTGAATCTGCAATAGGTAAGCAGCTTGGTTTGAAGAAATCAACTGTGGGAGCAATTATTAGGAAATGGAAGACATACAAGACCACTGATAATCTCCCTCGATCTGGGGCTCCACGCAAGATCTCACCCCGTGGGGTCAAAATGATCACAAGAACGGTGAGCAAAAATCCCAGAACCACACAGGGGGACCTAGTGAATGACCTGCAGAGAGCTGGGACCAAAGTAACAAAGCCTACCATCAGTAACACACTACGCCGCCAGGGACTCAAATCCTGCAGTGCCAGACGTGTCCTCCTGCTTAAGCCAGTACATGTCCAGGCCCATCTGAAGTTTGCTAGAGTGCATTTGGATGATCCAGAAGAGGATTGGGAGAATGTCATATGGTCAGATGAAACCAAAATATAACTTTTTGGTAAAAACTCAACTCGTCGTGTTTGGAGGACAATGAATGCTGAGTTGCATCCAAAGAACACCATACCTACTGTGAATCATTGGGGTGGAAACATCATGCTTTGGGGCTGTTTTTTTGCAAAGGGACCAGGACGACTGATCCGTGTAAAGGAAAGAATGAATGGGGCCATGTATCGTGAGATTTTGAGTGAAAACCTCCTTCCATCAGCAAGGGCATTGAAGATGAAACGTGGCTGGGTCTTTCAGCATGACAATGATCCCAAACACACCGCCCGGGCAACGAAGGAGTGGCTTCGTAAGAAGCATTTCAAGGTCCTGGAGTGGCCTAGCCAGTCTCCAGATCTCAACCCCATAGAAAATCTTTGGAGGGAGTTGAAAGTCCGTGTTGCCCAGCGACAGCCCCAAAACATCACTGCTCTAGAGGAGATCTGCATGGAGGAATGTGCCAAAATACCAGCAACATTGTGTGAAAACCTTGTGAAGACTTACAGAAACTTTTGACCTGTGTCATTGCCAACAAAGGGTATATAACAAAGTATTGAGAAACTTTTGTTATTGACCAAATACTTATTTTCCACCATAATCTGCAAATAAATTCATAAAAAATCCTACAATGTGATTTTCTGGATTTTTTTTCTTCTCATTTTGTCTGTCATAGTTGACGTGTACCTATGATGAAAATTACAGGCCTCTCTCATCTTTTTAAGTGGGAGAACTTGCACAATTGGTGGCTGACTAAATACTTTTTTTCCCCACTGTATATATATATATATATATACACACATACACACACATACATATCCTATAAAAAAATATATATTCCCCTTTATTACTTTCCAACCCCGCCACCCTTTCCCTACGTGGAGTAAACTAATGAACAACATTTACATTTACATTTTAGTCATTTAGCAGACGCTCTTATCCAGAGCGACTTACAGGAGCAATTAGGGTTAAGTGCCTTGCTCAAGGGCACATTTACGTCATTTAGCAGACGCTCTAGTCCAGAGCGACTCACAAATTGATGCATTCACCCTATAGCCAGTGGGATAACCACTTTACAATTTTTTTTTGGGGGGGGTGGGGGGGGTAGAAGGATTACTTTATCCTATCCCAGGTATTCCTTAAAGAGGTGTGGTTTCAAATGTCTCCGGAAGGTGGTGAGCGACTCCGCTGTGTGTGTGTGGGGGGGGGGGGGGGGGGGGGGGTAGAAGGATTGCTTTATCCTATCCCAGGTATTCCTTAAAGAGGTGGGGTTTCAAATGTCTCCGGAAGGTGGTGAGTGACTCCGCTGTCCTGGCGTCGTGAGGGAGCTTGTTCCACCATTGGGGTGCCAGAGCAGCGAACAGTTTTGACTGGGCTGAGCGGGAACTATGCTTCCGCAGAGGAAGGGGAGCCAGCAGGCCAGAGGTGGATGAACGCAATGCCCTCGTTTGGGTGTAGGTCTGATCAGAGCCCGAAGGTACAGAGGTGCCGTTCCCCTCGCTGCTCCAAAGGCAAGCACCATGGTCTTGTAACGGATGCGAGCTTCAACTGGAAGCCAGTGGAGTGTGCGGAGGAGGGGGGTGACGTGAGAGAACTTGGGAAGGTTGAACACCAGACGGGCTGCGGCATTCTGGATGAGTTGTAGGGGTTTAATGGCACATGCAGGGAGGCCAGCCAACAGCGAGTTGCAGTAATCCAGACGGGAGATGACAAGTGCCTGGATTAGGACCTGTGCCGCTTCCTGTGTAAGGCAGGGTCGTACTCTCCGAATGTTGTAGAGCATGAACCTGCAGGAGCGGGTCACCGCCTTGATGTTAGCGGAGAACGACAGGGTGTTGTCCAGGGTCACGCCAAGGCTCTTCGCACTCTGGGAGGAGGACACAACGGAGTTGTCAACCGTGATGGCGAGATCATGGAACGGGCAGTCCTTCCCCGGGAGGAAGAGCAGCTCCGTCTTGCCAGGGTTCAGCTTGAGGTGGTGATCCGTCATCCATACTGATATGTCTGCCAGACATGCAGAGATGCGATTCGCCACCTGGTTATCAGAAGGGGGAAAGGAGAAGATTAGTTGTGTATCGTCAGCGTAGCAATGATAGGAGAGGCCGTGTGAGGATATGACAGAGCCAAGTGACTTGGTGTATAGGGAGAAAAGGAGAGGGCCTAGAACTGAGCCCTGGGGGACACCAGTGGTGAGAGCACGTGGTGCGGAGACAGCTTCTCGCCACGCCACTTGGTAGGAGCGACCGGTCAGGTAGGACGCAATCCAGGAGTGAGCCGCGCCGGAGATGCCCAGCTCGGAGAGGGTGGAGAGGAGGATCTGATGGTTCACAGTATCAAAGGCAGCAGACAGGTCTAGAAGGACAAGAGCAGAGGAGAGAGAGTTAGCTTTAGCAGTGCGGAGAGCCTCCGTGACACAGAGAAGAGCAGTCTCAGTTGAATGACCAGTCCTGAAACCTGATTGGTTTGGATCAAGAAGGTCATTCTGAGAGAGATAGCAAGAGAGTTGGCTAAAGACGGCACGCTCAATAGTTTTGGAAAGAAAAGAAAGAAGGGATACTGGTCTGTAGTTGTTGACATCAGTGGGGTCGAGTGTTGGTTTTTTGAGAAGGGGAGCAACTCTCGCTCTCTTGAAGACGGAAGGGACATGGCCAGCGGTCAAGGATGAGTTGATCAGCGAGGTGAGGTAGGGGAGAAGGTCACCGGAGATGGTCTGGAGAAGAGAGGAGGGGATGGGGTCAAGCGGGCAGGTTGTTGGGCGGCCTGCAGTCACAAGTCGCAGGATTTTATCTGGAGAGAGAGGGGAGAAAGAAGTCAAAGCATAGGGTAGGGCAGTGTGAGCAGGACCAGCAGTGTCATTAGACTTAACAAACGAGGATCGGATGTCGTCAACCTTCTTTTCAAAGTGGTTGACGAAGTCATCCACAGAGAGAGAGGAGGGGGGGGGGGGGGGGGGATTCAGGAGGGAGGAAAATGTGGCAAAGAGCTTCCTAGGGTTAGAGGCAGATGCTTGGAATTTAGAGTGGTAGAAGGTGGCCTTAGCAGCAGAAACAGATGAAGAAAATGTAGAGAGGAGGGAGTGAAAAGATGCCAGGTCGGCAGGGAGTTTAGTTTTCTTCCATTTCCGCTCCGCTGCCCGGACCTCTGTTCTGTGAGCTCGCAATGAGTCATCAAGCCACGGAGCTGGAGGGGAGGACCGAGCCGGCCGGGAGGATAGGGGACACAGAGAGTCAAAGGATGCAGAAAGGGAGGAGAGGAGGGTTGAGGAGGCAGAATCAGGAGATTGGAGGGAGAAGGATTGAGCAGAGGGAAGAGATGATAGGATGGAAGAGGAGAGAGTAGTGGGAGAGAGAGAGCGAAGGTTGCGGCGGCGCATTACCATCTGTGTAGGGGCAGAGTGAGTAGTGTGGGAGGAGAGCGAGAGAGAAAAGGAAACAAAGTAGTGGTCGGAGACATGGAGGGGAGTTGCAGTGAGATTAGTAGAGGAGCAGCATCTAGTGAAGATGAGGTCAAGCGTATTGCCTGCCTTGTGAGTAGGGGGGGACGGTGAGAGGGTGAGGTCAAAAGAGGAGAGGAGTGGAAAGAAGGAGGCAGAGAGAAATGAGTCAAATGTGGACATAGGGAGGTTGAAATCCCCCAAAACTGTGAGGGGTGAGCCATCCTCAGGAAAGGAACTTATCAAGGCGTCAAGCTCATTGATGAACTCTCCAAGGGAACCTGGAGGGCGATAGATGACAAGGATATTAAGCTTAAATGGGCTAGTGACTGTGACAGCATGGAATTCAAATGAGGAGATAGACAGATGGGTTAGGGGAAAAATTGAGAATGTCCACTTGGGAGAGATGAGGATTCCTGTACCACCACCCCTCTGACCAGATGCTCTCGGGGTATGCGAGAACACATGGTCAGACGAGGAGAGAGCAGTAGGAGTAGCAGTGTTTTCAGTGGTAATCCATGTTTCCGTCAGCGCCAGGAAGTCGAGGGACTGGAGGTTGGCATAGGCTGGGATGAAGTCAGCTTTGTTGGCAGCAGAACGGCAGTTCCAGAGGCTGCCTGAGACCTGGAACTCCAGGTGTGGGGTGCGTGCAGGGACCACCAGGTTAGAGAGGCAGCAGCCACGCGGTGTGGTGCGTTTGTGTAGCCTGTGCAGAGAGGAGAGAACAGGGATAGGCAGAGGCATAGTTGACAGGCTGTAGCAAATGGCTACAAAAATGCAGAGGAGATCGGAATGAAATGAGCTAAGCATCTGGGAGAGGAGAGAGCAGGGCCTCCCTCACCAAAAACTTCTACCTCAGAAACTAAAATTGTTTCACTGAACCACCCGAACAAAAACTCTCCCAACTTCCACCTTTAGAAATCAGAATTGTTGTGAACCACAGCGGTTCAATGTTTAAAGGAATAGACTCAACCCACTTTATTCAGCTAGCTAACTATGACACCATAGCTAACTAGCATGATAGCATCCAATAACAATAACACACAGTTTAGCACCAACACTTGGTCACAACAAACCACCAATAGTGTGTTAACTAGCTAACTAGCATGCTAGCATCCAGTAACACACAGTTTAGCACCAATACTTGGTCACAACAAACCACCAATAGTGTGTTAACACACTAAACAGATCATTCGTGTCTATGTCAAGTTCCTTTCATGACGCAGCAATGATTAAACGTTGGCTAGCTAGGACAAGTATATTGTATTTAGCTACTACAGTACAGTTAGCTGGTCGTGTTGGGTAGCTAGCAATGGCCACTGTGTTGACTTTGTTTGAAGAACGGCTAGCTAGCTAGCTTCGTGCTACACCCGGCACACAATGGCTACTGTGTTGACTCTGACTCTGTTCGAAAAACGGCTAGTTAGCTCGCTTCGTGCTACAGCCGGCACGGCCGAAGACACTGCCAACCTACAGTAACTACCCACAACAACCCACGATGCCTAGCTATGACGCCATAGCTAACTAGCATGCTAGCATCCATTAACACACAGTTTAGCACCAATACTTGGTTACAACAAACTGCCAAGAGTGTGTTAACACACTAAACAGATAATTCATGTCCGTGTCTAGTTCCTTTCATAACGCATAACGCAGCAAAAATTAAACGTTGGCTAGCAGCACATTAACATTGGAAACAGCTCTCCACCGTTGCTAAACGTTACCAGTAGCTACCCGCTAGCTAGCTAGCCTCGTGCTTCGATACTAACCTACAATAATTACCTACGGAAACCTACAATAACAACAATACTAACCTACAATAACTACAATACCTAACTACAACTAACTACCTACCTACGATCTAATACATGGTTTAAGCTTTACTCAACACCATATGAGAAGCTTACCTCCTGCTAGAGAAAACCACAACCTCTCCCGATGGCTCTCATGTTCCAAATGCTTAGGCCTCTACTTCCAGCTTATACTTACTATCTACATTTTATGGACATAGTCAATTTCACAATAATTATATTTTGTTTCCTTTTTCTCCTGAACTTCTTCTACTCTCAACCTCTCCGATCATTTTCATGATGTCCATCCGGTTTGCTTCTATATGCCATATCTTTCTAACTGTGCTCTTTCACAAAAGCTCCCAACCTACAACCTATATACTTATTATGGACACCGTATGCTTACATTATTAGTTATCTTGTTATTATTTGTTGTTAGTTGTTATTAGTCCCATCCTTCAATTCCATTCAACACCTCCCATCTATCTCTTAACACCATCCATATATGATTTCTATTTGCCATATATATTTAAACTGAACTGTGATGTCTTACAAAAGTTCTGAACCTTTCCATTCTCATTGTTTCTACAGATTGTGAATTGAAACATATTTTTTTTGCTAAAAGTAGTATTATATTATTGATCGATTGACTGACTTTTCAGATCACCCAGTAATGCTATCTGCAAGGTTAGCTCCAGGTAAATATTGCAATCTTTTAGCCATTCCTAGACTTGTGTCCAAAAACAAGCTACAAATGGACAGTACCAAAACAAATGATCTAATGATTCTGTCTCTTCGCAGCAAAATCTGCAGCGGTGGGAAGATTGTATCCCCCATATAAATAACATTCTAGTGGTAGCAAGAATTTTATATAATAATTTAAATTTAAAGATTCTAAGTTTTGAATCCGGTGTCTTTTTGCGTATCAGTTCATAAACACTATGCCATGGGATCAGTACGTCAAAAATCTCTTTCCAACTATTTTGCAATCTATATGGGACGGCTGTCAATCCTTTGGTCCTTAAATGAAACTGATATACTTTTTTATTTATCACAGTTTTCCTTAACCAATTATGTTCTTTAATGCAAGGCCGACATACAAGTTCCTTACTTTCTCCCCTCCTCTGCTAAACAGCGGAACCGCTCTATCGCGGCCTCCTGCTGCCTCGTCGTCCACGGCGTGAGCCCCCACCTACATTTTTTTGGGGATTGTCTCTCCCCCGTGATCATGGCCTCCATCCCTCTTGCCAGACTCTCGCTCATCTCCTCCCAAGTCCATCCTCTCTCCTCGTCACGCTGCTTGATCCAGGATTGGTGGGATCTTCTGTCACGATCGTTTACGGACGAGACGGACCAAGGCGCAGCGTGATATGCATTCTTGTTTATTTAATGAGTAAATGCACAACCAAAACAACAATGAAACGTGAAGTCCAAGGTAGACAAATAACATACCTCACACGGAACAAGATCCCACAACCCACTAGTGCCAACAGGCTACCTAAGTATGGACCCCAATCAGAGACAACGAGCTACAGCTGCCTCTGATTGGGAACCACCCTGGCCAACATAGATCTAAACGATCTAGAAACTAAACATAGAAAACACAACATAGAAACTACACACCCTGGCTCAACATTTAAGAGTCCCCAGAGCCAGGGCGTGACAGAGTTTAACCACAATATTTGATGCATTATTTGTTCTGTCGTTTCTGGAGGATTAAATTGAAATTGCAACCAACTTTCTATGGCTTGTTTTAGAAATATTGATATTTGGGAGATAATGTCCTTTTCAAATAACTGAAAGTGAGTGGTTGTAATCTGAATAAAGGGAAAAAGGCCATTCTTGAACATTGGGTGAGACAATCTTACTAATTTGCTAGAGAACCAGTTCAGATTTAAGTATAACTTTTGTATGACTAAAGCTTTTAGTGATAGGTCTAATTCTTTAATATTTAATCATTTCTGTCCTCCGAATTCATATTCATTATATAAATAGGCCTGTTTAATTTTGTCTGGCTTGCCGTTCCAAATAAAATTAAATATTTTTTTCTCATATAATTTAAAAAACTGTTCGCTAGGCGTAGGCAAGACCATAAGCAAATAGGTAAACTGGGATAATACTAAAGAGTTAATCAGGGTGATTTTTCCACAAATTGACAGGTATTTACCTTTCCATGGTAGCAAGATCTTATCTATTTTTGCTAACTTTCTATTAAAATGTATTGGAGTGAGATCATTTATTTCATTTGGGATATGTATTTCCGAGTATATCCACATCACCATCAGACCATTTTATTGGTAAACTACAGTGGGGAAAAAAAGTATTTAGTCAGCCACCAATTGTGCAAGTTCTCCCACTTAAAAAGATGAGAGAGAACTGTAATTTTCATCATAGGTACACGTCAACTATGAAAGACAAAATGAGAATTTCTTTCCAGAAAACCACATTGTAGGATTTTTTATGAATTTATTTGCAAATTATGGTGGAAAATAAGTATTTGGTCAATAACAAAAGTTTCTCAATACTTTGTTATACACCCTTTGTTGGCAATGACACAGGTCAAACGTTTTCTGTAAGTCATCACAAGGTTTTCACACAATGTTGCTGGTATTTTGGCCCATTCCTCCATGCAGATCTCCTCTAGAGCAGTGATGTTTTGGGGCTGTCGCTGGGCAACACAGACTTTCAACTCCCTCCAAAGATGTTCTATGGGGTTGAGATCTGGAGACTGGCTAGGCCACTCCAGGACCTTGAAATGCTTCTTACGAAGCCACTCATTCGTTGCCCGGGCGGTGTGTTTGGGATCATTGTCATGCTGAAAGACCCAGCCACGTTTAATCTTCAATGCCCTTGCTGATGGAAGGAGGTTTTCACTCAAAATCTCACGATAAATGGCCCCATTCATTCTTTCCTTTACACGGATCAGTCGTCCTGGTCCCTTTGCAGAAAAACAGCCCCAAAGCATGATGTTTCCACCCCCATGCTTCACAGTAGGTATGGTGTTCTTTGGATGCAACTCAGCATTCTTTGTCCTCCAAACACGACGAGTTGAGTTTTTACCAAAAAGTTCTATTTTGGTTTCATCTGACCATATGACATTCTCCCAATCCTCTTCTGGATCATCCAAATGCACTCTAGCAAACTTCAGACGGGCCTGGACATGTACTGGCTTAAGCAGGGGGACACGTCTGGCACTGCAGGATTTGAGTCCCTGGCAGCGTAGTGTGTTACTGATGGTAGGCTTTGTTACTTTGGTCCCAGCTCTCTGCAGGTCATTCACTAGGTCCCCCCGTGTGGTTCTGGGATTTTTGCTCACCGTTCTTGTGATCATTTTGACCCCACGGGGTGAGATCTTGCGTGGAGCCCCAGATCGAGGGAGATTATCAGTGGTCTTGTATGTCTTCCATTTCCTAATAATTGCTCCCACAGTTGATTTCTTCAAACCAAGCTGCTTACCTATTGCAGATTCAGTCTTCCCAGCCTGGTGCAGGTCTACAATTTTGTTTCTGGTGTCCTTTGACAGCTCTTTGGTCTTGGCCATAGTGGAGTTTGTAGTGTGACTGTTTGAGGTTGTGGACAGGTGTCTTTTATACTGATAACAAGTTCAAACAGGTGCCATTAATACAGGTAACGAGTGGAGGAAAGAGGAGCCTATTAAAGAAGAAGTTACAGGTCTGTGAGAGCCAGAAATCTTGCTTGTTTGTAGGTGACCAAATACTTATTTTCCACCATAATTTGCAAATAAATTCATTAAAAATCCTACAATGTGATTTTCTGGATTTTCTTTTCTCAATTTGTCTGTCATAGTTGACGTGTACCTATGATGAAAATTACAGGCCTCTCTCATCTTTTTAAGTGGGAGAACTTGCACAATTGGTGGCTGACTAAATACTTTTTCCCCCACTGCACATGGTAATGTAAATTTTTAAGTTTTTAGTGATCCAATACGTAATATAGTACATTTGTCATAATTTGGTTGTAATCCAGAGAGGTCAGAAAATGTATCTAGATCCTCTATGAGGCTGTGGAGGGATTTTAGTTGTGGATTTAAAAGAAAACATGAATCATCAGCGTACAATGACGCCTTTGTTTTTAAGCCCTGGATTTCTAATCCCCTGATATTATTGTTGGATCTGATTTTAATAGCTAACATCTCGATGGCCACAATAAATAGATATGCCGATAGTTGACAACCTTGTTTCACTCCTCTTGACAGTTTAACACTTTCGGAGAAATAGCCATTATTTACTATTTTACACCTAGGGTTACTATACATGATTTTGACCCATTTCATAAGAGATTCTCCAAAATAGAAATGCTCCAGGCATTTATATATAAACCCCAGTCGTACTTTATCAAATGCCTTTTCAAAGTCTGCAATGAATAGCAGGCCTGGTTTCCCAGATTTTCCATAGTGTTCTATTGTTTCCAATACTTGCCTTATATTATCTCCAATGTATCTTCCATGTAAAAAACCTGTCTGATTAGAATGAATAATATCCGACAATACCTTTTTAATTCTATGCGCTATACATTTTGATAGAATTTTTGCATCACAACACTGAAGTGTAAGGGGCCTCCAATTTTTTTAATTGGATCTTTATATTTTCCACGTGTATCCTGTTTCAGTAACGAGATCAGACCTATCTGCTGTTTTTTGTTTACCATCAGTTCCTGTTTTTATCCAAACACACACTGTGGGAGATTGGTATACACCCATAACATGTGAGAGATTGGCATACAACCACTAGTAGTATTGCTTTTGTAGTTGTGTCTGCTAGGTTGTGACCGTATTAGTATAACAAGAACTCTCACTAACATTACTGACACAGGGTGACACAACCCTCATTACCCCCCCTCCACACACACACACACTCCAGCTACCATCCCTACCCTCCAGTCTCAATGTCTATGCAAATCACTCCTCTTATGCCATGGGCTAGCACCATCCTTGAGCAGTGAGTGGTCTGGTCACACAGACAGAACACACACACAGTGTGCCCCCATACACACGTACACACATACACACACAGCATGCCAGGGGGGTGTTTCATCCTTGAGTGGTGTGTGTGTGTCGGTGGTGGTCTGTGCACAGTGGGGACCCGGGGCCATTAATTCCTGGAGATCGGTGGGCAGGGCCGGCAGGCAGAGATTTATGGGAGAGGCAGACAGCTGTGGATGATTAATGTATGTGTCATCAAGGGCCCCACTCAGCCCAGACGCATACAAACACACACACCAATGCAGGGGCCAGGAGCACGATATGGTGTGTGTGTGTGTGTGATTGTGTTTGAGGGCCAGAAGAGGGCCAGAGGAGAATGGAGTCCTTTTGGAAATATGGAGGCAGTGCCTTAGAATACACACATACACACACGATTGCTTTAGTATCCTTGTGGGGACCAAACAATTGATTCCCATTCAAAATCCTATTTTCCCTAAACCTAACCCTAATCCTTAACCTAACCCTAACCTTAACCCCTAACCCTAAATCTAACCTTAACACCTAACCATAACCCTAAACCTATCCCCTAATTCTAACCCTAACCCTAATTGTAACCCTAAACTTAACCCATAAGCCTAAAATAGCCTTTTTCCTTGTGGGGACCAACTTTTCCTTGTTTTACTATCCTTGTGAGGACTTCTGATAGTAAAACCCAAAAAAAAAACACACACATGCCCCTGTTAGTAAAGCTGTAATATGAATACTGTGAGTTGTATGGAGATGTTTGGCCTTGGTTATACCCCTGTGTCATTTCTCACACAGCCAGACAG
Source organism: Coregonus lavaretus (assembly GCF_964263955.1). NCBI lineage: Eukaryota > Metazoa > Chordata > Actinopteri > Salmoniformes > Salmonidae > Coregonus > Coregonus lavaretus. The sequence goes on along the minus strand of NC_140005.1, from coordinate 42,500,379 downwards.
TGTGTTGATGTCCGTCTCTCTCTCTGTCAGTCAGAGAGAGAGACGGACAGTTGTGTTTGTGTCACCCCCCATCCCACACACACACACACACACACACACACACACGCCTCTGAATCAGTCGTGTGGGCATACCTACAGTATGTCACACAGACGATTTTGAATAGACAGAAGCTCAGTCTGTGTTTGTGCCTTCTGTCTCGGCACAAATCAGAGACCACTCACTTACTATCAGTTTGATTCACTTCTAATGCTTTATTCAGCTGGGAAACCTGCCCTCTGCATCTGTACTACCCTGATAAAACACCTACCGTGTGGTGAGACCGGCGAGACGTGTTACTATATTGTTTGTAGATGCCTTGCTAAAAGTGACTTGTCATCTTGTCAAGGTTTTCCCTCCGCGAGCTGATCGTTATTTGTATCCAACAGTAATATATTCAGCATTTTATCAGGAGGCAATTGGAGGAATGGGATTATTAATGTGTAGCTATTGTACTGGTAAAATCAACTGGTCCCCAAGTGCAGGTAGCCTATTGTGCTGCGGCTCAGTTTCAAATGTGCCTGAACAGATTGTCTCATAGTAATTTCTCTCTGTCAACCTCTGTAATCAGTCATACAGACGGGTCGGATGTTAGAATATGAAAGATTGTAGGGAAGGGTAGTGCTACTGTGTATCATATTGCATAAATCTCAAATATTTCCGTGTGAGACAGGTGGTACCAAAAGAGAAAGCAGTCTAAGGAGAATACTAAAACAGAGGATCCTTGTGTTTTTAATAATACATTCAGAGAAGTTACCAAGACAGACAAACAGACAGAGAGAGAGAAAGAGAGACAGACAGAGAAAGAGTGAGAGAGGGGAGTTGAAATGTCACCGGGCACTGCCTGACGCCTCATCACCGGCTCGGCAGGAATTAGCTAGCTGACATTTTACGTAGACGTCCGCCACCACTCCAGATGACAACGTCGCCTGGCGACCAAATTGCAAAGTGTCACTTTGTGTCAGACACAGGGAGATGTCTGAGTGTCTCACGGCTTGTGATGTCTGGAAATTACAGAGAAGCCGGCGGTTGAAACTTGATTTAGATAATGAAAAATGCTTCAGGTCGACGTGACAATGCGGATAAACGACGACAAATGACAGTGATAATATCACAAATAATGATAATCACTGTCCAATCAGTGCGGGGGGATTTGCAGTGCTCTAGCTGGGGATCTTCAAGGTCGCAGTGAGAGGGCCGCGGGTGACAGCTACAGATATCTGACTGAAAGGGATTTAGAGGGAAGCATATGTTGGTTGTTTAGTCTGGGGACTTCAGGGGACAATTTGATAGATTTATTGTTTGTATCTGTATTCTGTGTTGTGATTTGTAGCACAGTTTGTGTATTATTTGATGTAGCATGTTTATTAGGTTATAGAGTTTGTCTATTGTTTCGGTAACACTTTACTTGACACCCAGCGTCATAACATGTTATGACACGGTCATAGCCATGTTATAATGTCATAACAGCTGACATAACTTGTCATAACCTGTCATAATATGGTCATAACACTGTCATGACCCATATATTTACACCTGTTGTGACATATATTGTGTTATTTTATGGCTGGTTATGACACCTACAAAAGAGTGTCAAAACCCACATTTATTCAAATGTATTTTTTAACTACTGTGGTAGGTTTTGTGCGTTTTGACACTCTTATGTAGGTGTCATAACCAGCCATAAAATAACTACCATGATATGTTTTGTGGGTTTTTACACTCTTATGTAGTTGTCATAACCAGTATACGCAGTATATGTCACAACAGGTCTAACTATATGTGTCATGACAGGTTATGACAAGTTATGTCAGCTGTTATGAAATATTATGACACGGTTATGACCGTGTCATAACATGTTATGACATTGGGTGTCAAGTAAAGTATTACCATTGTTTCATGTCTATACATCTTCATATCTGTGTATTTCATCGAGTTGTGAATTGGTAAGCTGCTGCTCATGCCTTATGTTGCTCCCACCTAGCTTCCATCTATGAGAAAGCTACATAATGTCTGCCTGTGTACAGCAGTGTACCATGAATGTGTCGGCATACAGAATTCTAGCGGGGGTGTTGCATTTTTCATGCTCCTGTCTCGTCTTTGTGTGTTTGTTCTCTGACCTGAACTAATCTCACAACAATTACATTTTACCTCTCTTTCAACTATCAACCACTGAAACTTTAAACAAGTTACAGTGAATGTGTCATGGCTCATATCAACTGAGGCTCATGAAGGAAAAAAGAGAGTTTTACATTTGATTGCACCAAATATCGCAGTGAGTTTGTGAGATAATGATGGTTCTGAATGAAAGTATAGATTACTATATGACATAGTACCATCCAGATTTAGCCTTAATGCCAAATCTGACCTCGACTTCACCTGTCAACACCACCGACTTTAAACAACTCACTGTTCTTATAGTGACTCTTACGGAGCAACTCAGGTCATGCTTTCTCACCACGGAGTTGTGAAGGTTTTCCAACAAAGCACATTCTCAGTGCATTGATGAATGGCTGAGGCCGAGGTGTTTTGGGATGAAATCCTGGCCGGTGGCAGTAACGTATGAGTGTATTAGGAAAGAGAAAATCAGGGTGGGGGGATGGAGAGATCGATAGAATTTCAGGTGCGGAGGGCAGCAGATAAAAACCTCGGAACCCAGGAGGAGATGAAGAGGTCTGTGGGCCTCATCTGAAGATCGATAATGGATCTATGCTGGCATATGGGACATTTTATTTCACTTTTTTATTGGAATATTTCTGTGGGATAAAACCTCCTTGAGATTAATCATCTTATTACCAGAGACAACAATAGTTATACCTTCATAGAGTCATTATAGCCAAAAGTTGGATTACATTCAAAGGCCCTGTTTCGTGATCTAACTACAATATCAATACTGTATAACAGGTCCTAGGGATGGAGAAAATTATATATTTTAAAGCAATGTCATGTTACTGTGTTCCTTCGGTCAGATTAATCTCCACATTGAACTGTGTATCGACAGATAAGTCAACCTAATATCCACCATACATGCACATCCCTCTGCATCCCACTGTCTTTCTATACAGTTAATAAACAGACACTATGGTTCTACCAACTCCTTAGTGAGAGAAACAGTCTGCCTCAGCAGTATTTTACTGTCAGCCCTGGTTAGGAAATGACTGTAGGGACGTTGTCATGTCTGACTGCTAATAAAAACATACCGGGCATTAACTTACAGCAGCACTTACATAACTTACACAAACTCCATTAGGATGTGAAGGCGTGAGCGGCACAACCACTTATCTTGTGTGTGTATGTGTGTGTTTGTGTGTGTGTGTGTGTGTTTACGAGCTATAGGAGCGGAGACAGAATGAGAGCAGCAGAGTAGCCACAGTAATCTGCTCTCTGTCCCTATACGTTCCTCTGGAATGGGGACTGAGGTAGGGCAACTAATTTGGACCAACTTAAAGCCTTTAAGCTAACATCATCACAAAATGGCCACTGTTTACAGTTGATGACACACAAACATGCACACTACTTAGGTACTAATTAGATAACCTAGTGGTTAAGAGCGTTGGGCCAGTAACCGAAAGGTCTCTGGCTCAAATCCCCGAGCCGAGTAGGTAAAAGGTCTGTCTATGTGCCTTTGAGCAAGGCAATTAACGCTAATTGCTCATGTAAGTCTCTCTGGATAAGAGTGTCTGCTAAATGACTAAAATGTTAAGACTGTTTCAGAGGCAGTGTTGTCTTATTTTAGTTCCTTGGGTGCTATATACAGTGGGGAAAAAAAGTATTTAGTCAGCCACCAATTGTGCAAGTTCTCCCACTTAAAAAGATGAGAGAGGCCTGTAATTTTCATCATAGGTACACGTCAACTATGACAGACAAAATGAGAAAAAAAAATCCAGAAAATCACATTGTAGGATTTTTAATGAATTTATTGGCATATGATGGTGGAAAATAAGTATTTGGTCAATAACAAAAGTTTCTCAATGCTTTGTTATATACCCTTTGTTGGCAATGACACAGGTCAAACGTTTTCTGTAAGTCTTCACAAGGTTTTCACACACTGTTGCTGGTATTTTGGCCCATTCATCCATGCAGATCTCCTCTAGAGCAGTGATGTTTTGGGGCTGTCGCTGGGCAACACAGACTTTCAACTCCCTCCAAAGATTTTCTATGGGGTTGAGATCTGGAGACTGGCTAGGCCACTCCAGGACCTTGAAATGCTTCTTACGAAGCCACTCCTTCGTTGCCCGGGCGGTGTGTTTGGGATCATTGTCATGCTGAAAGACCCAGCCACGTTTCATCTTCAATGCCCTTGCTGATGGAAGGAGGGTTTCACTCAAAATCTCACGATACATGGCCCCATTCATTCTTTCCTTTACACGGATCAGTCGTCCTGGTCCCTTTGCAGAAAAACAGCCCAAAAGCATGATGTTTCCAACCCCATGCTTCACAGTAGGTATGGTGTTCTTTGGATGCAACTCAGCATTCTTTGTCCTCCAAACATGACGAGTTGAGTTTTTACCAAAAAGTTATATTTTGGTTTCATCTGACCATATGACATTCTCCCAATCCTCTTCTGGATCATCCAAATGCACTTCAGGATTTGAGTCCCTGGCGGCGTAGTGTGTTACTGATGGTAGGCTTTGTTACTTTGGTCCCAGCTCTCTGCAGGTCATTCACTAGGTCCCCCCGTGTGGTTCTGGGATTTTTGCTCACCGTTCTTGTGATCATTTTGACCCCACTGGGTGAGATCTTGCGTGGAGTCCCAGATCGAGGGAGATTATCAGTGGTCTTTTATGTCTTCCATTTCCTAATAATTGCTCCCACAGTTGATTTCTTCAAACCAAGCTGCTTACCTATTGCAGATTCAGTCTTCCCAGCCTGGTGCAGGTCTACAATTTTGTTTTTGGTGTCCTTTGACAGCTCTTTGGTCTTGGCCATTGTGGAGTTTGGAGTGTGACTGTTTGAGGTTGTGGACAGGTGTGTTTTATACTGATAACAAGTTCAAACAGGTGCCATTAATACAGGTAACGAGTGGAGGACAGAGGAGCCTATTAAAGAAGAAGTTACAGGTCTGTGAGAGCCAGAAATCTTGCTTGTTTGTAGGTGACCAAATACTTATTTTCCACCATAATTTGCAAATAAATTCATTAAAAATCCTACAATGGGATTTTCTGGAAAAAAAATTCTCAACTTGTCTGTCATAGTTGACGTGTACCTATGATGAAAATTACAGGCCTCTCTCATCTTTTTAAGTGGGAGAACTTGCACAATTGGTGGCTGACTAAATACTTTTTTCCCCCACTGTAAATTACTTTAATTGTCAGTAAAAAAAAAATGTTTAGAACTACAGTGCATTCGGAAAGTATTCAGACCCCTTGACTTTTTCCACATTTTGTTATGTTACAGCCTTATTTTGAAATTTATTGAATAGTTTTTTCCCCTCATCAATCTACACACAATACCCAATAATGACAAAGCAAAAACAGGTTTTTAGAAATTTTTGCAAATGTATAAATAGTAAAAAACGGAAATATTACATTTACATAAGTATTGAGACCCTTTAATCAGTACTTTGTTGAAACACCTTTGCCAGCAATTACAGCCTCGAGTCTTCTTGGGTATGACGCTACAAGCTTGGAACACCTGAATTTGGGGACTTTCTCCCATTCTTCTCTGTAGATCCTCTCAAGCTCTGTCAGGTTGGATGGGGAGCGTCGCTGCACAGCTATTTTCAGGTCTCTCCAGAGATGTTTGATCGGGTTCAAGTCTGGGCTCTGGCTGGGCCACTCAAGGACATTCAGAGACTTGTCCCGAAGCCACTCCTGCGTTGTCTTGGCTGTGTGCTTAGGGTCATTGTCCTGTTGGAAGGTGAACCTTCACCCCAGTCTGAGGTCCTGAGCGCTCTGGAGCAGGTTTTCATCAAGGATCTCTCTGTACTTTGCTCCTTTCATCTTTGCCTCGATCCTGACTAGTCTCCCAGTCCCTGCCGGTGAAAAACATCCCCACAGCATGATGCTGCCACCACCATGCTTCACCTTAGGGATGGTGCCAGGTTTCCTCCAGACTTGACACTTGTCATTCAGGCCAAAGAGTTCAATCTTGGTTTCATCAGACCAGAGAATCTTGTTTCTCATGGTTTGAGAGTGCTTTAGGTGCCTTTTGGCAAACTCCAAGCAGGCTGTCATGTGTGTTTTACTGAGGAGTGGCTTCCGTCTGGCCACTCTACCATAAAAGCCTGATTGGTGTAGTGCTGCAGAGATGGTTGTTCTTCTGGAATGTTCTCCTATCTCCACAGAGATACTCTGGAGCTCTGTCAGAGTTACCATTGGGTTCTTGGTTACCTCCCTGACCAAGGCCCTTCTCCCCCGATTGCTCAGTTTGGCCGGGCGGCCAGCTCTAGGAAGAGTCTTGGTGGGTCCAAACTGCTTCCATTTAAGAATGGCTTGGTTTTTGCTTTGACATGCACTGTCAACTGTGGGACCTTATAAAGACAGATGTGTGCCTTTCCAAATCATGTCCAATCAATTGAATTGACCACAGGTGGACTACAATCAAGTTGTAGAAACATCTCAAGGATGATCAATGGAAACAGGATGCACCTGAGCTCAACTTTGAGTTTCATAGCAAAGGGTCTGAATACTTATGTAAATAAGGTATTTCTGTTTTAAATTTTTTATACATTTGGAAACATTTCTAAAAACCTGTTTTGACTTTGTCATTATGGGGTATTATGTGTAGATTGATGAGAAAAAAACATATATTTCATCAATTTTAGAATAAGGCTGTAACGTAACAAGATGTGGAAAAGGTCAAGGGGTCTGAATACTTTCCGAGTGCAGCTAGTTGCCGATACAGTGGGAGTTGCAGTGTAAAACTGTAACCCTGGGAGGATGGCATTTATGATCACTGGGATAAACCCTCTAGATTCCGGAAAGGATGGGAGCATTACACACACACACACACACACACACACACACACACACACACACACACACACACACACACACACACACACACACACAGAGCATAGGGATTTTTGACATCTCTTGGGCTCCTTTAGAGAGAGAGGAATAGGAAATACTATCTCCTGGTCGGTGGGTCGGGTGGTGGGACGTATCTCCTTCAGGCACTTGAGGGATGAGTTGATTTACTGTCAAATCTGCCGGATTATCAAAAGTTTCAAACAGACCCCAATCTACTCACAGAGAGCTGTATACACACACACCCAGAGAGAGAGAGAGGTTGTGTGTGTGTTTGTGAGCGTTTGTGTGTGTACAGTCGTGGTCAAAAGTTTTGAGAATGACACAAATATTAATTTTCACAGTCTGCTGCCTCAGTTTTTATGATGGCAATTTACACATACTACAGAATGTTATGAAGAGTGATCAGATGAATTGCAATTAATTGCAAAGTCCCTCTTTGCCATGAAAATTAACTTAATCTCCAGAAAACATTTCCACTGAATTTCAGCCCTGCCACAAAAGGACCAGCTGATCATGTCAGTTATTCTCTCGTTAACACACGTGAGAGTGTTGACGAGGACAAGGCTGGAGATCACTCTGTCATGCTGATTGAGTTAGAATAACAGACTGGAAGCTTTAAAAGGAGGGTGGTGCTTGAAATCATTGTTCTTCCTCTGTTAACCATGGTTACCTGCAAGGAAACATGTGCCGTCATCATTGCTTTGCACAAAAAGGGCTTCACAGGCAAGGATATTGCTGCTAGTAAGATTGCACCTAAATCAACCATTTATCGGATCATCAAGAACTTCAAGAACTTCAAGGACAGAGGTTCAATTGTTGTGAAAAAGGCTTCAGGGCGCCCAAGAAAGTCCAGCAAGCGCCAGGACCGTCTCCTAAAGTTTATTCAGCTGCGGGATCGGGGCACCACCAGTGCAGAGCTTGCTCAGGAATGGCAGCAGGCAGGTGTGAGTGCATCTGCACACACAGTGAGGTGAAGACTTTTGGAGGATGGCCTGGGGTCAAGAAAGGCAGCGTGGAAGCCACTTCTCTCCAGGAAAAACATCAGGGACAGACTGATACTCTGCAAAAGGTACAGGGATTGGACTGCTGAGGACTGGGGAAAGTAATTTTCTCTGATGAATCCCCTTTCCGATTGTTTGGGGCATCCGGAAAAAAGCTTGTCCGGAGAAGACAAGGTGAGCGCTACCATCAGTCCTGTGTCATGCCAACAGTAAAGCATCCTGAGACCATTCATGTGTAAGGTTGCTTCTCAGCCAAGGGAGTGGGCTCACTCACAATTTTGCCTAAGAACACAGCCATGAATAAAGAATGGTACCAACACATCCTCCGAGAGCAACTTCTCCCAACCATCCAAGAACAGTTTGGTGATGAACAATGCCTATTCCAGCATGATGGAGCACCTTGCCATAAGGCAAAAGTGATAACTAAGTGGCTCGGGGAACAAAACATCAACATTTTGGGTCCATGGCCGGGAAACTCCCCAGACCTTAATCCCATTGAGAACTTGTGGTCAATCATTTACATTACATTTGACATTTTAGTCATTTAGCAGACGCTCTTATCCAGAGCGACTTACAGTTAGTGAGTGCATACATATTTTTTTTATATATATATTTTTTCATACCCCCCATGGGAATCTAACCCACAACCCTGGCGTTGCAAACACCATGCTCTACCAACTGAGCTACATCCCTGGCGGCCATTCCCTCCCCTACCCTGGACGACGCTGGGCCAATTGTGCGCCGCCCCATGGGTCTCCCGGTCGCGGCCGGCTACGACAGAGCCTGGCCTCCTCAAGAGGCGGGTGGACAAACAAAACCCCACAAATTCTGACAAACTCCAAGCATTGATTATGCAAGAATGGGCTGCCATCAGTCAGGATGTGGCACAGAAGTTAATTGACAGCATGCCAAGGCGGATTGCAGAGGTCTTCAAATATTGACTCTTTGCATGAACTTAATGTAATTGTCAATAAAAGCCTTTGACACTTATGGAATGCTTGTAATTATACTTCAGTATACCATAGTAACATCTGACAAAAACATCTAAAAACACAGAAGCAGCAAACTTTGTGAAGACCAATACTTGTGTCATTCTCAAAACTTTTGACCACGACTGTATGTGTGCAAATGTGTGTACGCATGTTCGTACTTTGCTCCAAATAGGCTACCCAAGAAAGACAGAAGGGCTTCTGCCCAGAGAACCAAAAAAATGCTTCAATTTTCCACTTGAGCAGATTTCAATTTACACACACATCTCTCTCTGTCCTCTGGGTTATTGACAGCATTAAGACTGCTGTGATAAAAGATTGGCCACTTAGTGGGACTCAGACTTTGTTTTTCTCTGCTAAGGACACTCACTCACAGAATGGCGAGGGTGGCTATAGTGAACTGTCACTTTTGTCACTGGTGGGTGTACCTCTCCGATGAAGGATCTTATGCCCAAATAGGTTGGTTTTTAGTTGATGAAGAAACATTTTCCTATTTAATTTATATTTCTGGATATTTCTTAAGGAGGTGTGGTGCCTAGAATCATTGTGTTTATGTGTGGCAGACATACTGTGTGTAGGGCCAGAGCATTACAAAGCAGCCAAGGGCAGCCAGCTACTCTATCCCCTAGCCTTTAAAACAAAGAGTGTGTGTGTGTGTGTGTGTGTGTGTGTGTGTGTGTGTGTGTGTGTGTGTGTGTGTGTGTGTGTGTGTGTGTGCGCGCGCTCTCCTGCATGTGTGTGTGTGTCTGTGTGTGTGCGGGCGCTACTGTGTAGTTGTGTGTTTGTGCGCTCCTGTGCGTATGTGTGCGCGCTCCTGAATTCACATGTCTGTGTCTCCCACCCTTTTGTGGAGCCATTAGCATTGCTATCAGGAAGAGCAGACCCAGATGCATATGTCAGGCCACTGAGAGTCAATTACCTCAGCCAGAGACAGCCATTGTGTTTGTCTGTGTGCCCTGGCCTATTGGTATTTAAGACAGATATATTAATATAGCCGACTCACTGATCAACATGAACTTTACCTGGCACTTTATGGAGAGACGACACCACCCCGAAAGTCTGACATTAACAAATTGTTATCTTTGAGTGTTTTATTATACACTGAGTGTACAAAACATTAGGAACACCTTCCTAATATTGAGTTGCAGCCCCTTTTGCCCTCAGAACAGCCTCAATTCATCTGTGCATGGACTCTACAAGGTGTCGAAAGCGTTCCATAGGGATGCCCATGTTGACTCCAATGCTTCCCACAGTTGTGTCAAGTTGGCTGGATGTCCTTTGGGTGGTGGACCATTCTTGACACACACGGGAGACTGTTCAGCGAGAAAAACCCAGCAGCATTGCAGTTCTTGACACACTCAAACCGGTGCGCCTGGTACCTACTACCATACCCCGTTCAAAGGCACTTAAATATTTTGTCTTGCCCATTTACCCTCTGAACGCCACACATACACAATCCATGTCTCAAGGCTTAAAAATCCTTCTTTAACCTGTCTCCTCCCCTTCATCTACACTGATTGAAGTGGATTTAACAAGTGACATCAATAAGGGATCATAGCTTTCACCTGGATTCACCTGGTCAGTCTATTTCATGGAAAGAGTAAGTGTTCTTAATGTTTTGTACACTCAGTGTGTATTTGTTTAGATCTGTTAAAGATAGCAGTGGTATTTATTTACAGTGCAGGTGATGATGAAGACTGGATACAGAGGTTGAAGACAAAAAAGGTTTGCAGTAACTTACTTGACCATACCTTGAAAATGACCATAACTTCTGCCTCCCTTCTGACAATCTCTCCGTCCAGGTGGTCTACAAGAATAACGACATCCGTCTGGAGCTCTCCCGTCTGGCCCGCATCGTAGACCCTAAGATGAAGATCCAGGGGGACGTGGTGTTTAAGTGTGAGAACGTGGCCACCCTGGACCCTATCTCCTTCGAGACCCCCGAGGCCTTTATCAGCCTGCCCAAGTGGAACACCAAGAGGATGGGCTCCATCTCCTTTGATTTCAGGACCTCGGAACCCAACGGACTCATCTTATTCACCCACGGCAAGCCCCAGGAACGCAAGGAGGCCCAACGCAGCCAGAAGAACACCAAGGTAAGCCAATGAATGATGAATGGATCAAACAAACAATTCACCTTAGCCTTTAGGCAAAGCTGTGTCTAAACTTGTAAAGAATCCATTCAATAGTGTAATAAGAAACCAAAGATCTGTATTCAAGGATTTTGTAAAGTCTTGGATTTATATATCCTGTTTTGTAAAGATATCTGTTGTACCCCTATGATGAACTGAACACCTTGACGATCTCCCTTAGGTCGACTTCTTTGCAGTGGAGCTGCTGGATGGCAGTCTATACCTACTGTTAGACATGGGCTCTGGGACCATCAAGGTCAAAGCCACCCAGAACAAGGTCAATGACGGGGCCTGGTACCACGTAGACATACAGAGGGATGGACGCTCAGGTGAGTCCTCTTACCTAATACCCTGTTCCTGCTGCCCCACTCTCTACTTCCCTATCCCCATCTCTCTATCACTCCCTTCTCTCGCTCTCTCTCCTTCCCCTTTCTCTCCATCTTCAGGACCCTTTATCTATCACTCTTGCCCTTGAGTGTGTGTGTGTGTGTGTGTGAGTGAGTGTCTGTGTGTGTGTGTGTGTGTGTTGTTGTATCGATGTGAGTGCAGCGTATCACTCTCTGCCCAGTGCTGGGCCTGTGGGGGTCTCAGAGTGCAGACAGCCTGTTAGACAATGCTGGGATGGCATGGCCAGGTGACTCACTGCAGCACATATTACTGCTACTGATATACCACTGCCGCCATACACACATTGGCATACACACACTCACACACACACACATGGGTGCACACATACACACACATGGGCGTACACATAGACGAACACAGAAGCACGTTTACACACTGTTCAAGCGCACTCTGGATCTGAGTGAAGGACACACAGAGAGGCCACAGACACACTCTGCTGCTTGGCTTGAGACATAAACAGAGATAAGCCTGTCATACAGAAGTGTCTGCGCTGTAACTGTCTCAATGTTCTCTCTCTCTTGTTCTATCCCTCTCTCCCTCTCTCTGAGGGATACTTACAATCACAAATCTCATATATCTTCTCTAAGCTGTGAGACTCTATTTGAGTGAGAGCATCAGGAAACCCTGTGCCCTCTATCGATCCCTTATACAGACAATGGCTTACCAATACGTTATGCTATACTCAATATCTTCAAGGCTGTCAGCCTTCAAAACTCTACCATCATTGTAGATGAGTGTGGAAAAGTAAAGCTACGCTGGCCTAGTAAAGTACAATTTTTGAATATATTTATTGAGCACACAGATTCCAATTGGGCCCACATAGGCTAGAGCAGGGGTATTCAACTCTGACCCTACGAGGTCCGGAGCCTGCTGGTTTTCTCTTCTACCTGATCATTAATTGCACCCACCTGGTGTACCAGGTCTAAATCAGTCCTTGATGAGAGGGGAACAATGGAAAAAAAGCAGTGGAACTGGCTTCGAGGTCCAGATTTGTGTTTGAGGGTGCTAGTTTGGAAATCCCTGTCCTACAGTGCAAGGGAGTACTGTCTTATCTAACAATGGTAGAGATACAATGTAAAAATGTTTGATTTAATAATGTGGTTTTAAACCATCTCCTCTCCCTCTCCAGGCACCATCTCAGTCAACAGCCGGCGCACCCCGTTCACAGCCAGCGGTGAGAGTGAGATCCTGGACCTGGAAGGAGACATGTACCTTGGGGGTCTACCCTCGGACCGTGCCAACCTCATCCTGCCCACCGAGCTGTGGACCGCCATGCTCAACTACGGCTACGTGGGCTGCGTGCGCGACCTCTTCATCGACGGGCGCAGCAAGGACATCCGGCAGATCGCTGAGGCCCAGAACGGGGCGGGCATCAAGCCGTCGTGCAACAAGGTGGTGGGGAAACAGTGCGAGAGCTACCCATGTAAGAACAGAGGCGTCTGTAAGGAGGGATGGAACCGGTTTATCTGTGATTGTACCGGCACGGGGTACTGGTCACGCACCTGCGAGAGAGGTAGGTGGAAGCGATTGGTTTGTGTGTTTTGCATGCATGCTTGTGTGTGTGTGTTCCAACTGTGTACAGTGCATTCGGAAAGTATTCAGACCCCTTTACTTTTTCCACACTTATTCTAAAATGGATTAAATAGTTTTTCCCCCCACATCAATCTACACACAATACCCCATAATGACAATGCAAAAACAGGTTTTTAGAAATTTGTGCAAATGTATAAAAAAACAAACAGGAAATAACACATTTACATAAGTATTCAGACCGTTTACTCAGTACTTTGTTGAAGCACCTTTTGCAGCAATTACAGCCTCGAGTCTTCTTGGGTATGACGCTACAGGCTTGGCACACCTGTATTTGCGGAGTTTCTCCCATTCTTCTCTGCTGATCCTCTCAAGCTCTGTCAGGTTGGATGGGGAGCGTCACTGCACAGCTATTTTCAGGTCTCTCCAGAGATGTTCGATCGGGTTCAAGTCCGGGCTCTTGCTGGGCCACTCAAGGACATTTAGAGACTTGCGTTGTCTTGGCTGTGTGCTTAGTGTCGTTGTCCTGTTGGAAGGTGAACCTTTGCCCCAGTCTGAGGTCCTGAGTGCTCTGGAGCAGGTTTTTAACAAGGATCTCTCTGTACGTTGCTACGTTCATCTTTCCCTCAATCCTGACTAGTCTCCCAGTCCCTGCCGCTGAAAAACATCCCCACAGCATGATGCTGCAACTACCATGCTTCACCATAGGGATGGTGCCAGGTTTCCTCCAGACGTGACGCTTGGCATTCAGGCCAAAGAGTTCAATCTTGGTTTCATCAGACCAGAGAATCTTCTTTCTCATGGTCTAAGAGTACTTTAGGTGCTTTTTGGCAAACTCCAAACGGGCTGTCATGTGCCTTTTACTGAGGAGTGGCTTCCGTCTGGCCACTCTACCGTAAAGGCCTGATTGGTGGATTGCTGCAGAGATGGTTGTCCTTCTGGAAGGTTCTCCCATCTCTACAGAGGATCTCTGGAGCTCTGTCAGAGTGACCATCGGGTTCTTGGTCACCTCCCTGACCAAGGCCTTCTCCCCCGATTGGTCAGTTTGGCTGGGCGGCCAGCTCTAGGAAGAGTCTTTTTTTATTTAATTTAATTTTCGTATTTATTTAAATTTATATAAAAAAAAAATAATAATCTGCTTTAATATTGCAGATAGATTGTTACTTCCATCGATGTAATTGTCTGCATCACTTTCAATTCCACATTTGTTTTTTTCCCCCTCAAATATATATACAGTGGGGAACAAAAGTATTTAGTCAGCCACCAATTGTGCAAGTTCTCCCACTTAAAAAGATGAGAGAGGCCTGTAATTTTCATCATAGGTACACGTCAACTATGACAGACAAAATGAGAAAAAAAAATCCAGAAAATCACATTGTAGGATTTTTTATGAATTTATTTGCAAATTATGGTGGAAAATAAGTATTTGGTCACCTACAAACAAGCAAGATATCTGGCTCTCACAGACCTGTAACTTCTTCTTTAAGAGGCTCCTCTGTCCTCCACTCGTTACCTGTATTAATGGCACCTGTTTGAACTTGTTATCAGTATAAAAGACACCTGTCCACAACCTCAAACAGTCACACTCCAAACTCCACTATGGCCAAGACCAAAGAGCTGTCAAAGGACACCAGAAACAAAATTGTAGACCTGCACCAGGCTGGGAAGACTGAATCTGCAATAGGTAAGCAGCTTGGTTTGAAGAAATCAACTGTGGGAGCAATTATTAGGAAATGGAAGACATACAAGACCACTGATAATCTCCCTCGATCTGGGGCTCCACGCAAGATCTCACCCTGTGGGGTCAAAATGATCACAAGAACGGTGAGCAAAAATCCCAGAACCACACGGGGCGACCTAGTGAATGACCTGCAGAGAGCTGGGACCAAAGTAACAAAGCCTACCATCAGTAACACACTACGCCGCCAGGGACTCAAATCCTGCAGTGCCAGACGTGTCCCCCTGCTTAAGCCAGTACATGTCCAGGCCCGTCTGAAGTTTGCTAGAGTGCATTTGGATGATCCAGAAGAGGATTGGGAGAATGTCATATGGTCAGATGAAACCAAAATATAACTTTTTGGTAAAAACTCAACTCGTCGTGTTTGGAGGACAAAGAATGCTGAGTTGCATCCAAAGAACACCATACCTACTGTGAAGCATGGGTGTGGAAACATCATGCTTTGGGGCTGTTTTTCTGCAAAGGGACCTGGACGACTGATCCGTGTAAAGGAAAGAATGAATGGGGCCATGTATCGTGAGATTTTGAGTGAAAACCTCCTTCCATCAGCAAGGGCATTGAAGATGAAACGTGGCTGGGTCTTTCAGCATGACAATGATCCCAAACACACCGCCCGGGCAACGAAGGAGTGGCTTCGTAAGAAGCATTTCAAGGTCCTGGAGTGGCCTAGCCAGTCTCCAGATCTCAACCCCATAGAAAATCTTTGGAGGGAGTTGAAAGTCTGTGTTGCCCAGCGACAGCACCAAAACACCACTGCTCTAGAGGAGATCTGCATGGAGGAATGGGCCAAAATACCAGCAACAGTGTGTGAAAACCTTGTGAAGACTTACAGAAAACATTTGACCTGTGTCATTGCCAACAAAGGGTATATAACAAAGTATTGAGAAACTTTTGTTATTGACCAAATACTTATTTTCCACCATAATTTGCAAATAAATTCATTAAAAATCCTACAATGTGATTTTCTGGAGAAAAAAAATCTCATTTTGTCTGTCATAGTTGACGTGTACCTATGATGAAAATTACAGGCCTCTCTCATCTTTTTAAGTGGGAGAACTTGCACAATTGGTGGCTGACTAAATACTTTTTTCCCCCACTGTATATATACATACATACACATACATATACACATACATACATATAAATACATATCCTTTAAAAAATATATTTCCCTTTATTACTTTCCAACCCCAACACCCCTTCCCTAATTTGTGTAAACTAGTGAACAACAATGCTTAGGCCTCTATTCCAGCTTATACATACTATATACATTTTATGGACACAGTCAATTTTACAATAATTCTATTGTATTTTTATTTTTTTTGAACTTCCTCTACCCTCAACCTCTCCGATCATTTTCATGATGTCCATCCGGTTTGCTTCTATATGTCATATCTTTCAAACTCTGCTCTTTCACAAAAGCTGTCAACCTATAACATATATACTTATTATGGACACAGTATGCTTTACATTAGTTATCTTGGTGTTATTAGTTTTTGTTGTTATTTGTCCCATCCTTCAACTCCATTCAACACTACCCATCTGTCTCTTAACACCATCCATATTGGATTTCTATTTGCCATATATTTTTCAACTGTACTGTGATGTTTTACAAAAGTTATGAACCCTTTTATTCTCATTGTTTATACAGATTGTAAATTGAAAATATAAATTTTTTGCTAAAAGTATTATTATATTATTGATCGATTGACTCTGACTTTTCAGATCACCCAGTAGTGCTATCTGCAGGGTTAGCTCCAGGTAAATATTGCAATCCTTTAGCCATTCCTAGACCTGTATCCAAAAACAAGCTACAAATGGACAGTACCAAAACTCTCTCTTCGCAGCAAAATCTGCAGAGGTGGGAAGATTGTATCCCCCATATAAATAACATTCTATTGGTAGCAAGAATTTTGAATAATAATTTAAATTGAACAATTCTACATTTTGAATCCGGCGTCGTTTTGCACTATGCCATCGAATCGGTACGTCAAAAATCTCTTCCCAACTATTTTGCAATCTATATGGGACGGCTGTCAATCCTTTCGTCCTTAAATGAAACTGGTATACTTTTTTATTTATCACAATTTTCTTTAACCAATTATGTTCTTTAATGCAGGGCCGACAGACAAGTTCCTTACTTTTACCCCCTTCCACTTTCCTCTTCCATTTTTGCGGTAATGCTGCAATTATTTGGTTGTAATTTTGGGTAGAGTCTAGGAAGAATCTTGGTGGTTCCAAACTTCTTCCATTTAAGAATGATGGAGGCTCCTGTGTTCTTGGGGACCTTCATTGCTGCAGAATTTTTTTGGTACCCTTCCCCAGATTTGTGCCTTGACACAATCCTGTCTCGGAGCTCTAGGGACAATTCCT
Organism: Coregonus lavaretus; assembly: GCF_964263955.1. Classification (NCBI taxonomy): domain Eukaryota; kingdom Metazoa; phylum Chordata; class Actinopteri; order Salmoniformes; family Salmonidae; genus Coregonus; species Coregonus lavaretus. Next base: position 42,483,197 of record NC_140005.1, on the reverse strand, counting down.
TCGACCTCATGGCTTGGTTTTTGCTCTGACATGCACTTTCAACTGTGTGATCTTCTATCGACAGGTGTTTGCCTTTCCATATCATGTCCAATCAATAGAATTTACCACAGGTGGACTCCAATCAAGTTGTAGAAACATCTCAAGGATGATCAATGGAAACAGGATGCACCTGAGCTCAAGTTCGAGTCTCATAGCAATGGGTTAGAATAGTTATGTAAATAAGATATTTCCGTTTTTTATCTTTAATACATGTGCAAAAATGTCTAAAAACCTGTTTTGCTCTGTCATTATGGGGTATTGTGTGTAGATTGATGAGATTTTATATTTATTTAATCCATTTTAGAAGACTGTTATGTAACAAAATGTGGAAAAAGGGAAGGGGTCTGAATACTTTACGAATGCACTGTATGTGCGTGTGTGTTTTGCATGTATTGTTGTATGGATTTGATTTGCATTTACGTCATTTAGCAGACTCTCTTAACCAGAGCGACTTACAGGAGCAAATAGGGTTAAGTGCCTTGCTCAAGGGCACATCGACAGATTTTTCACTTAGTCTGCTCAGGGATTAGAACCAGCAACCTTTTGGTTAGTGGCCCAACGCTCTTAATCGCTAGGGTGCCTCTGCTGCCCAGAGGTTAAGAACTCACTGGTCCTTGTTGACTGCGTTTACTGTTTTCTTCCTGTGAAATGGTTTATTAAAACATTAGTGGACCTTTGGCCATGCTCCGCGTGTCAGAGGGAGGTTAAGGCTCTAGAGGAGGTTGTGGTGAATGCTTTATTGTTGACACTGTTGAAAGATTAATGTGGTTTTTGCCCTTTTCTTGTGAACTTTACTCTGCCCAAGGCAACCCAGCGTTAAAGTTTTATGACCAGTTTCCAAATTGCATCGCTTGTTTTCAAAGTGTTCAAAGAAAACAGTACTTTTAAATTATTTTCCCCGTTTTCTTATTTTTTTTTTTTGTCAGGACTTGAGAGTGTTACATGTGACCCTATCACACAATCACAGCCAGAGGATATACAGTACAAACCCATTACAGAAGATGATATACCACAGTAATACACTATTCTGTAAACCTACTGCTTATGAATGGAAACACATACTTATCAATCCCCTCCATCCCTCCCTCCCTCCCTCCTTTTATCTCCCTCCGTTACAGACACATACTGTAAATCAGGCCATCTTTGGCTCTATTCTTAGGGTCAACCCGCCAAAGACCTGCACTTGTGAGGGAAAACACTTATTGAAAACACCAGCGAAAGGGTGTGAATTACAGCTGTGTGACCATAACGATATCTATTATGGAATCTATTCATCTAATGTGGGAGATAAAAGGTTCCAGAGTCTGTGGAACTGCCTGTTTACAAGGTCACCTGAATAAGACACCTCTGAAAACACACAGGATCAGTAGGTTTCTTTTAACATGTGCTCGTCTTGCAGTATCAGTAGAATAGATCAGTGAAATGTATTTAATATGAACCTGTTCTGCATGACCAACATCGAGAAATGAGAGGAGATGTCTAATGAAGGATTACTGTGCTAGGGGTATTTCTTTTAGCCCTTAGGTTACGCAATCTTGTGCAATATAAGCTGTTTTGAAGTATATCATTGGAATCAGCTATGCTGACGTAATGTTTTGGTATGAAACAGAGTACTCTGGTAATAAAGTTGAAGACGAGAGCATTTGGCTTGACTAATTCGATTAGAACAGAATGCAAGACATGAAAGTACGTTCCTCCACTTCGATTATCATTCTTGTGCGTGTGTTAGTGTGTCTGTGTGTGCATGCGTGCACGTGTGTGTGTGTGTATGAGATATCAGTGTGTGTGTTCAGTGTGTGTGTTCAGTGTTGATGTTATGAGTGATTATGGGTAGGCAGAGCCCAGGCAGGCGATAGCAGTGCTAGAGCTATATGTCACAGCCGGCTGGCTACAGCCCTGGAGTTAATGGCTGTTGACTCAGGCACTGTAAAGGTCACCTAACCCAGGCCTTGGGAGAGAGAGGCCACGGCCAGGACCCCATGGCTCCACAACAACATCACAGTGCCATGCACACAGCCAAACATACACACACACACACACACACACACACGGACACACGCACGCACGCACATACACACACACTCTTCTCTCCCAGTTTGTCAGATAGAGATAGTGATGTATGTTATTACTCATGCATGGAGAAGTCCTGGGGTTAGAGAAAAGTATCCTATTTCAACGGGTTTCAAAAGATTCCAGGAGATTTCGTATGGATTGATCAAAAGCATGGCTGAAAACCAATTAATGCATTTTACAAATTATTCCAGACGCTTTTACCATATCTAATAATGGCTTGGAGATAACATCTCTATCCAGCTCCGTTCCACTATTCATCCTCCAGTTTCAGTTTAATCTCATTTTGACTTTGGAGGAAAACTTTGTGTGTGTGAGAGAGAGAGAGAGA